>NC_042959.1:49085335-49385335 GCF_901001165.1 Salmo trutta | reverse complement strand
TCAAAACAACAATGTCATAATTCAAAGTTCTCAAACATACAACTATTTTACACCATTTTAAAGATAAACCTCTCCTTAATCCAACCACATTGTCCGATTTCAAAAAGGCTTTACGGCGAAAGCATAAAGTTAGATTATGTTAGGACAGTGCCAACACAAGAAAAACCACACAGCCATTTTCCAAGCAGGAGAGGGGTCACAAAAACCATAAATACAGCTAAAATTAAGCACTAACCTTTGAAGATTTTCATCAGATGACACTCCTGGGACTCAATGTTACACAATACATGTATGTTTTGTTTGATAAAGTTCATATTTATATCCAAAAACCCCATTTTTACATTGGCGCGTGATGTTCAGAAAATTATTTTTCCTACAAAACTGCCGGTGAATCAGCACAACAATTTACAAAAATACTCATCATAAACGTTGAAAAAATATTAAACTGTTATTCAAAGAATTATAGATAAACATCTCCTGAATGCAACCGCTGTGACAGATTTCAAAAAAGCTTCACGGGGAAAGCACACTTTGAAATAATCTGAGTACGGCGCTCAGAAAAATACATCATATAATACAGATACCCGCCATTTTGGAGTTATCTAAAATCATAAATCGCATTATAAATATTAACTTACCTTTGATGATCTTCATCAGAAGGCACTTCCAGGAATTCCCAGGTCCACAATAAATGTTGTTTTGTTCGATAAAGTCCATAATTTATGTCCAAATACCTCCTTGTTGTTTGCGCATTCAGTAAGCTACTCCAAATGTAGGAAGCGCGCTGAAAATTTCACTACGAAAAGTAAAATAAAGTTCAATTTACGTTCGTTGAAACATGTCAAACGTTGTATAGCATCAATCTTTAGGGCCTTTTTAACATCAATAATATTCCAACTGGATGATTCCAATGTCTTGAAAAATGTTATGGAACACAGCTACCTCATCACGTGAATGCACGCCACTAAACTCATTTCATTTTCTGAGTCACCAACTTCCCGGCCTTCTTGTTCGCTCTCTGTTCACCGCAAAAGGCTGAAAGAAGGTTCTAAAGACTGTTGACATCTAGTGGAAGCTGTAGGAAGTGCAAAATGAACCCTAAGTCACTGTGTGTTAGATGGGCAATGACTTGAAAAGACTACAAGCATCAGATTTCCCACTTCCTGGTTGGATTTTTCTCAGGGTTTTGCTTGCCATATGAGTTCTGTTATACTCACAGACATCATGCAAAATTCATTTAGAAACTTCAGAGTGTTTTCTATCCAAATCTACTAATAATATGCAAATATTTGACTCTGGGCCCGAGTATTAGGCAGTTTACTCTGGGCACGCTTTTCATCCGAAATCGAAAATACTGCCCCCTATACCTTGACAAGTTAATGAACCCCCCCTATTTTTTTCTTTTGCATTTTAAACATTAAGAAATATTGTCCGTTTGTCACATTCCTATAACCCGGAACAGGACACCGTGTCCACATTGCTGGTGTTTTCTCTCAACCTTAATAATAAGGTTGTTAATCCACCCTAAATCACTGTTTATCATAGGAATTGGTCTTAAATAACTATTTTTTTTGTAAACAAATGTTTAATTTTGTTGTTTGTAAGGTTGGTAGCAATGTGAAAATTGTTGCGCAAATCTGTTGCAGCTCTAGTCAACTACAAAACCCACAATGTAGTACTCTCTCTGGGCAGGCTAGCTGGCTAGCTAGCTAGCAAACATAGCTACACACAATAATACCAAAGTCAATATCAGCATGTGAAGTAGCTAGCTGTTAAAATTGCCTAAAACGGCACTATCAATTTAGGAGTCTCTCACCGAGTTCGCCTCTCCCCAGAGTGAGTACAGAGTACGTTGCTATAGCAATAATGGCCCTTTCCCACGTTTCCAACAGACACACAGGGCAGGGCGCATTGTAATATAGTACTTGAAGGAGGAACTGCGTTGAATAAATTTGGTTCACTGTTTGGATTGAGCACATCTAAGCGAAAAAAAACACTATACTTTGTCATGACGATTTTTAAATGTATGTGTTCTAGATGAGCATGCCCATACCATCTATTGGTTGATTTGGTGATCTGGAGTGCAGGTAGGCCGAATTGTTTTAAAAGTTTTATGAAATGTCAGTGTGTTATCCCATATCTCCAGTGACGAGAACCATGTAGCTATGACGCGTTCCTACACGATTTCCTGATTTCAGACGGACCACTTAGAAGTTAAATCATGGGGGAAATTGTTATTTTACCCACTGATAGAACATAGGCTTTCACCAAATTGACAGGAGTTTCATGATATTTCTTTCTGTGGGTTGATTATCCCGTTAATGTTGTCAATTATCTGTGAGGTATAACTAGGTTGTAACTAATTAACGTGTCCTAGGTGTTGTATGTCCAACAAACCTACTGTATCCTTTTGGCAGTTTATTAAGATTTTTCCAGTTAAGTTAAATTTAGGAAGTGTTTGTACAAGCCACTGTACTGAGGCGGAGTGACACTCCATATCTCACTAGCGTTCAGTATCTCTCAGTGCAGATGCAGAATTCGCAGGGAAATAAATTGGCAAGCTTGCGCAACACATCCAATGTTGCCACTCATTTTTGCAGTGGGACTTTGAGATTTTGCAATCTGAAGTATTATGATGGTTATGTTGATCTTTGATTGCTTTAATCTAAAAAGTTGCCTAATTCTCCAGGAATTCTGGCTAACTCTCCCCACCACTGGGACTGTAACAAGTAGGCTATATTGGCATAGGGGATTGCGTTATGCATGTTGGATAGTATGGATGTGGAAATGTGCATGCAGGCAGCAAGATGCATGTAGTCTACTTTTTAGGCACACTTGTACACTACTTTGTTTTAAGCCACCTTTTCTATGTCTCTCGGTCTGTCTCTGTTTGTGCGTGTGTTCTTCTTTGATCTTCCTTCTGCCCAGGATGACTATGTGGAGGCATTGGGCAGACTCCACCTCACCGTGTCGCGGGCCTACAGGGTCAACCCTGAGATTAACTTTGAGGTGTTCATCCACAAAGTGGACGGCCTCTCCGACGACCACAAGATCGAGACCCAGAGGGACATCCACCAGAGAGCCAACGACGACCTGGCAGACGCCAGCTTAGAGAAGCTTCACCTCAGGTAGATCCACAGACACTCACCCTCAAAGGGATAGTTCAGAAAATGTAACCATCCCTTTAATCCTCCCCTTTGAGCTTACAGTATGCCAAGGGAAAAGCATTGAAAGCCTACAGAAAGAGCAGCTACACTAAACTAATTAGCCTTCTCAGTTTATTACCTTTCTATTGTTGGTTAGTATTCTATTGTAGGCCTAATTCTCTTTTTTTCTACTGTTCAACCCAGCAATGAGTTCAGTTGATGTGCATTTGACTAAAATGTTAGCAGTTTTAGCATTGGTCAGCCATCTTTTTTTCACAACATAAGCTAGTCATCTGTGCTGCCAAGTAATTTCTTGTGGCCTCTTGTAACTTTGATTATTTTCTAAATAGCATGATTGGTTTTGGAATATGGCTGAAATCTGACTGAATCAAATCACACTTGCGATTCACTGATGTTAATACAGTGAAAATAGATTCAGGTAATTTTGTGTTAGTGTTAGCCTAGCTGTTATAACGCTCTCACTTTGCATTAGGAATGTTGGCCAGTTTATTTAGGCTTGTAAAAGATTGGGTTCCCAGAAATGACTTGCCTTACACAACACATGGATGAAAATATTTGCCGCGATGTGGGGCAAAACACGTCCCTTGTTTTGGTCCAACGTTTGACTGTGAGTGGGGCAGTAACATATTAATGACAAGCACACTTGTCAGTGTGTGGTCCTGGATCATAGGGTTTGCTTGTATACTTCCAGCGCGGGGTTGTCATACTCCGAGCATTACTGTCAGATTCCACCCCGGCCTCTTAATGAACAAACACCACAGCAAGTGTTCATGGTGCAAACTGTATGTTAAAGGATCAGAAGGATTACATGTAGCCTATATATCATGTACCGTTGCGCTTATACTGCCTTCAATGTTTGCTATATTCTCTTTTGAAATTGAAACTATAGCCTCAAATTTGAATTCTACTGAAATGGTTGTTTTCGATGGGGATATCATCACATGCCCTGATGATAATTTCCCAGATATTGGCCTAGGCCCTTTAAACATTAATGACACTGAGCCTAGCGAGTCGTTTTATGAAAAGACAAACCGGTTCAAACAAGCTCTGCAGATTTTCAGTACTAGGTTTTTCAATCGGCTGTGTGCTTTTCCTTTCTTGAGATGTAGGCCTATTTTATGAAAGGTGAGGTTGCTGTTGGTGCACGCCAGACAGTTGGATCAATGGTGGATTTATAGTGAAGCTGGGAGGAGGAATGTCATGTTGAGTTGAGTTGTGATGTGTTCCGTTCTCTGCACTGCAAAGGCATCTCTGTGCGAAGTCTTGGTTAGAACTGCAGTCTCTAAAGTTTCCCAATTTTCTATTTGGGACAATGAAGTTACAATCACTACTATTATTTATAGAATTCTTTAAAATGTTACGCTACCTTAATGCTTTTGTAATACGTTGCTAATATTTTCAATTCTGCAGTTGGACTGTCCCAAAATGTATCATCATGGTCATTATTAAGTGATAGCTTATCTTTGGGTTTTTAAAGCTGAGAAATGCTTTCCGTTTCTAATGTTCCCTGCTGTTTTGTGATATGATCCAGTTTCACTTTGTGTTTTTTACTTGAACTACAGCGCACAAGGAACTAAGTTATCAAATCAGTCCTAACCTGTGCAAACCTATAGCTAACTTCCCTTTCTTTTAAATATCTTTCAGTTTCTATTTGACAAGTATCTATGACCACTCAATATTCGAGGCCTTCAGCAAAGTGGTTCAGAAGCTTATCCCACAGCTGCCAACACTGGAAAACCTTCTAAACATCTTTATATCCGTAAGTACCAAATTCCCTCTTGATTTAGTTCTCGCTGTTTGATTTGAATGTTTTTTTTGCATTTCTTTCATTTGTTTTACCTGGGTTGTGTTCATTAGTGTACACCATAACAAAACATTTTTTTCAACGGAAAACAGTTAGTAATGTTTCTCATTGGACGAGTTCAGCTAGTCCCACCCTGCTAGTTGGCTGTACCTGCACCAAAACTCCAGTATTTTTCATATCTTGTTATAAAATGATTGCCGTCATACAATACATAGGCTACCGCATATTATGCACGGAGAAAAACATGGGGGGAAAAACAGATTTAAGATGTCTTTGGTACTTAATTGGTATAGCCTATACTCTAGTAATCACCTTTGAGTGTGGACTGTATTATTATGCATACTGGATGGACTGGTTACCTTATGCTGCGCTCCAAACTGCTGTTGAGTCTGGGAGAGAACGTATAGGTCTAGGCGATGCTGTTGGTTCGTTGATTGTGCAGGGCGACTTAGTTAGCCTACAATTTATAGTGCATTTGTATAGCCTAGTAATAGGGAATTGTTTTCTATTTTCCAAATCAATAGGCTGACACTACCTTAAGGTACAGACTAGCTCACCACTGTGCGTTTCCTTCTCCTCCCCTCTCTCCTTCATTCTTTTCTCCAGGTGCAGAGAGAGTGACTGTCAGCTTAATGAAATATGTTTTGAAAACATCTTACTATCGATGTTCCCGAACAGATTTCACTTGGGTTTCCCAAATGAAGCACTGGGTAGCTGCAGTAACAGGGTCGGAGAGCCCATGGCATACAGAGGATGCTTGCTCCTCAAACAGTGGTTGATGCAGTGTGTAATGACCAGACTAGCCTAACCGGCATAATTATAAAAACAAACTGCCGGGAAAGCGTCCTCCGTTCGTTATTCGAGTGCATCCCCTGTTCCTGCCCATTTCATAATGGGGCATCATGCAGCCCATATATACACGTTTTGATTTCTAAGATATTCTAAGGTTTGTATACATTCACAACTAAAGTTGCCAAATAACTCTGAATCTAGCATATAAGACCTGTTCCAAATGATCACTTTTTTTACGCTCAACATGGCCACTTCATATGCGTACTCGCTTTGGAATGGGAAAAAATATCCTTCCTGTTTTATTCAGCTAAGTTCAATTATATTCTTTTTCGTATTAAATCAAATGATGGCACGGGACTTATAAGCATATCTTGTCTGCTAAATGAACAAGTCTACTGCCTATGGCATGGCACATAGCCAGATAACATACAGTAGGCCAACTCACATTATGTTCTTCTGAAATACATGTTCTTCATATCGTAATGTTTCTTTAGACCTGCCAAAAATAAATAATGGATTTATTGTGAGGGTGTATATTAAGTTGATTTATTAGACTTTTTAAAATGTAGGTGTTCCAAAGGCGCTCATCAGTGGCTTGTATGTGTGCATGTCTGGAGATGCTAAACGTGTTTCTGTTAATTATCAGTCGATTACCGCGGGACCGGAAATCTTTTGCATTCCAATAACCGTCTGACAAAATTTCATGCACGCCACAGCCCTAACCATGAGGTCCCTGGCAATTACCAGCCCTAGCAGAAATGGTGTCTGGTGTGTGACTTACATTGTGACGTGTGTCATCATCATCGTCAGCCCTGATGACTCTTTCATGCACCGCTTTTATGGTTGTTGTATAATACCAACCTTCCAGACCCCAAAATCTCTTAAATCCCGGTCAAAATACGTTTTTCATTGGTAAATAAAATGTATTGTTTTACTTCGTAGTTCAATAATTCATTTGGAAACCCTTGCTTTTGACATGACCTGAAAGAAAGCTCTGAGAGATTTCTGCCAAGCTTGCTTTTAGAAGTACCAAATGGACACTTATGGCGTTTCTCTGCCCTTCCTCCCCTATACCCATATTCCCCTCATCTCCCTTTTCCCCTTCTTCCATCCTCAGAACTCGGGCATAGAGAAGGCCTTTCTGTTTGACGTGGTCAGTAAGATCTACATCGCCACAGACAGCAGTCCGGTGGACATGCAGTCTTATGAGCTGTGCTGTGACATGATCGATGTGGTTATAGATGTCTCCTGCATCTATGGGTAAGTCCTCTAGAACTGAATTCCTGTCAGATATGTATAGTTTACAGCTGTGTGCGTGCATGTGTTTGTGGTCATTTTTGGGACAACACTTTACTTCAAGCTGACCGGTATAAAATCATACTTTTACTCCTTGTTATAAGCATGTATGAGGCTTTTAATGTCTCATTATAAAGTTTGATATGTTAGGTCTCTCTATCGAACACATTTTCAATTTGAATAAGTTCCTTAAGTTGACTGTTCTATTTTGTGTGTGTTATTCCAGTCTGAAGGAGGACGGCAGTGGTAGTGCCTACGACAAGGAGTCCATGGCCATCATCAAGCTGAACAACACCACAGTCCTTTACCTGAAAGAGGTCACCAAGTTCCTGGCATTGGTCTGCATCCTCCGAGAGGAGAGCTTTGAGCGCAAAGGCAAGCCATCCACCCCAGCACTTCCTCATTACTGCATTAAGCAGTCTCTCGATCAAGTGTGACTTCACGCCCACAAGCACAACATTCAGACAGATGTCAATGGAAGAGTGGCACAGTCTTATTTAAGGAAGTAATCATGTCTTGAGTCTCTTGAATTTCAAGCTTCTCAGGCGGTAGCACACATATATAAGTGGTTCGTTTTTCTTTGCCATTGTTTTTGTAAATGTTCTTCACACAGGGCGTTATTGGTTTATCTTGATAGGTAATCGGCTGAGTGACGTTCAAAGTCTCTAAGATCACAGAAGTGACAATATATTCATACCCTTCTCTCATTGACAAGTATCTCTCCCCAGGTTTGATAGACTACAACTTCCACTGTTTCCGGAAGGCCATCCACGAGGTGTTTGAGGTGGGCGTTTCCACACTGTGGACGGGCTCCCAGGCGGCCGGCACGCCCTGCACCAAGGCTGTGACACTCAACGGCACGCCCCGGAGCACTGTCTAAACACAAATAGACAGACGGAGAGAGGATAGGAAAGGACAGAAAGATAGAAAATAAAGATGGGGAGGGATCGTGCGGAAAAGACTAATGGATTGGGGTTTTCAGTAAACCAATCATAAATCTCGCACCCAGATCCTAGAAATCACAGGAAGAGGACTAGAGCTAAAAATTCAAATGAAGAGTCAGGGCTGAAACCGATGCTCAGAGGGTAAGGAGGACTGCGAGCTTACAAAGCTAGGATGGAAGGGAAACTAAATGCAGAGATACTAGGAACATTCGTACATTTTCGTGTGAATGCAAGGTATTGTTTTCCGCTGTTCGTCACTCTTTGCCACGAGTAAAAACAGCTAAATGAAAGTCCAACAGGATTGGTATACGTAAGCAAAAGCGTATTTGGCATTTTGGGAACTTTCAGTGAGATAGGCCTCACGTGCTGCAAGTCCCAAGAGACCTGAGGAAGCTTGGTAATATCGTTGTCTGTTTTAGCTGCTGGTTCATCCATGTGAAGAAGTACTTCAAAAAATATATATAAACGTTGATGTAACCCTCGATAAGGAGAAGAAACTGCAAAGGCTGTAACGGGGATCAGTATAGTTGTGTAACCCTGTGCAGACTTATGGGTCGAAGTCTCTAAGAAATGCTTGGTGTTTATCCAAAATGCACATGGTAACACTTTCTCAAGGCCTTATTTAGATAGAAAGCTTGCAACAGGCAAGCTCAATCACTACTCACTCGTCTGTATGCTGCCCAAGACTTTGCTTCTGGTTTCATTAATTCTGAAGAAAACAGGGTTCCTCAGAGTGCAAAAGGGATTGTAGTGTCCACTTTTTCTGCTTCTGTTCTGCGTGTGTGTGTGTCTGGAAAAGAGGATAGTTGGTGATTATGGATTCATGACTGCCCCATGTTGATTTGCCAGTGCAGGCCCTATGCTCAAAGTTGCTGTAGTGTCATACTGTATAATGCTATGCCATGTTGGAAAACTGAGCTAAAAAATAAACCTGTTACCAGCGGTTTGATCAGTGATGCTTATAGATTCTAACTACAATTTGTTGCAGTTGGATATCTGATTCATTAGAATCTTGCACAGACAAAACATTCTAAATATAGTCTTCTGGAAATAACCCATGGCATTGGCTTATTCTCTTGGTTTGGCTATCAAATTATGTATGCAGTACAAGCACATTCTAGATATATCTATCTCCCTTATGCATAAAGTAGTCAGTTTAGCCATATTTTCTGACACTCAATCGTAATACTGCCCCGCATGGATGCTTGCCATAGACCAAATGCTACTAACAGCCAACCAACTATGCCAATCTTCAACTAATGTGTGCAACTCATACATTTGACGTCACAAGTTCTTTGAGCATGAACCTTCTCTTTACTGAAGCATGTGGAGTCCGATGCCATTAGGACTGAGCTAATCTGGTCCCAGATCTGTTTGTGCTGTCTTGCCAAGGCGATACAATGAATAAAAGAGTTGGCAAGACGGCACAAACAGATCGCGGACCAGCCTAACTAGGAAAGGTCTCTGATGGGACCTATACATTCTGGTTGTGTGGCGTCAATCGACATTATATAATTTAATGATGGTTATGATAATGATAAACAGAATGGTGGCAATGAAACGCCGGTCACCACTTCTTCAAACCCTGCCTTACGTGACTAGTTGTTTTATTCACTCATCCCCCATCGCACAGGAGCGGCAGGTAGCCTAGTGATTAGAGCGTTGGACTAGTGACAGAAAGGTTGCAAGATCGAATCCCCAAGCTGACGAGGTAAAAATCTGTCGTTCTGCCCCTGAACAAGGCAGTTAACTCACTGTTCCTAGGCCGTCATTGAAAATAAGAAGTTGTTCTTAATTCACATGCCTTGTTAAATAAAGGTAAAATTAAAAACGTTTTTTTTTTTTTTTAATCTCGCCGTCTGGCGCATATAGGACAGCGACAACGGCTTTCCACTTCTGGCACTTCTTTGGAAATCTTCTCCACTGTGCTTTAGCTCTGCTGAAGTTGATCAGCATTGTCTATTAGGTCTGTCTCAGAGCCACAAGGAGTTGGGCCATTGCTTGTTTGTCTGAGGAGGTTGGCGTTTTTAATGCATTAGGCCAACAGATGTGGAGTGTTCTTCGCAGACACATTGTGTGGAAGGTGAATCGTTTGTTCAGGTCCAGTTCAGTCACTTTCCAGCACTCTGTACCATACAGCACAACACTGGTGGATTTAGAATTTGGTCTCTGTGCTGTTATCTATCATCTTGACTTACAAATTTGTTGGAACTTTGTGAAGGTTTCACTTTTTAGCTGAGGGTTCTGCTCACTGACTTTTGTCAGTTTTATCACAGCAATCCTCACAAAAAAACAAACGCAGCATGAAGTCAATATGAAAACCCATTCCAAGCATGTATGCAATAATGTGTCATCAAGCTAAATTATTCTCAACATAACATTACCCACAGTGAAATACAATGAGCAAGGGAGACCAGGTCTAACAATGAAAATGAATCCTGGGAAAAAATGACCAAATTGCATTATTCTGCCCTGAATGCAAGAAAGGTGGGGTTTTTTTTGCCTGTGTTTGTTTTGTTCATTTGATTTTTGCAAATAGTAGACATTTGGGACTATAGTAAATCCACTGTTGTCAGTTCTGCCAAAGGTTTTATCATTCACATGAAATAAACACTTGCACATCAAAAGCAAATGTTTCTGGTTTTACTTGATGTTTTAGGACATTAGATATTTGTCAGATTAGGGCACAATGATGTATCGTATGAAACCTGGCACGGTATCGTAGGCTCGTGCTGTCTTGCCAAATCTCCAGGCTCTTTCGACACACCTGGAAATTAACACTAGATGGTGCCAAATGACTGTTCTCTTTTTCTTTTTTTTTCATTGTGTATTGCAATTCAGTTGTTTGCCAAACTACCTGAATAATTTCACTATGCATTTCAGGGATGACTACATTGGCTATGATAGACTCGATGCAAATGTTTTAACCCTAGCCACAACCACAGGGATCGAATCAGCAACACTTGGAGGAGACATGTCCAGGCAGAGATGACTGAGAGTGGTCTCAACTGGTTCGCTGTGAAAGAACTTGCCCCGAACCGAGAGAGATGGAGAACAATGGCCTTCGTCAATGGCCTGTGCTGAAGTTAAAGTCAATTATATAAATCCGACAACCACGTTTATAATAACATAGGCTAAATACGTTGGCCTACATTTTCAACAATGCTATTATTTGAAACCTTAGCCCCCAAAAATGGCACATTTTGTTGAGTTTGCTGTGGTTCAACATTGTGTGGTCTTTTTAAAAATAAATGTACCAAACCATAAATCCCCACTGGTTTACTGTGCAAAATATCAGTTGAATGGCTCCGCTATGAAAGTGCCTTGCCAGTTAAAATAAGCCTCACAGCCACTGACGACCCATTATGTGCAGAGGTAGGCGAGGCAACTAAACACCACTTCCCCACAATTTAGATGCAATAAAACACTGACAGCTTTTTTATCCACTTCATTAAGCCTCTAATTTCTTATAAAAATCCTGCATTAATCTTGGCGACAGCTTCCCCGCAGTTCTTTAAACTCTACTCCAACCTTCCCGTGTTTGTTTGATGGCTCCTCAAATAGGCTCTAATTTAAGATAAATAATGCATTCCCACTGTAGTAACCATGCCAAGGAATCTTAAAATGTGACTGTGACATACTAAAGTCATAAATGTAACAATCAAAGTATAAGGTCTCTCAAACCGTACATCCCAAACCGAGTACACCATTCTGCCACCCCTGGTCTCTTGGTCATTCCACCCCTACGGAAGGGCAGCTCCCGCTCAGCCCAGTCAATGCTCTTTTCTCTCCTGGCAGCCCAATAGTGGAACCAGCTTTTCCCTAAAGGTAGGACAGCAGAGTCCCTGCCCATCTTCCCAAAAACATCTGAAACCCTCCGTCTTCAAAGCGTGTCCTAAATAATCCCACAGCACCCCCTGACTTTGCTGATAGTAAGTACATTTTTCCTCAAATTAGCTATGACTGAGGTTTGTGGTTGTCCCACCTAGCTATTTTTAGATGAATGCATTAACTGTAAGTCACTCTGGATAAGAGGACTGCTAAATGACTATAATGTAAATGTCTCAAATTGTAGATGAATCACATTCTCTGATAGGCCGCCTGCCAGCCTAATGTTATGTGAATACTTAAGGTATTGCTCTGTAGTTAAGATGTTTTTATTTTTTTTATAAATGGAAATAGGTTTGACCTTTTTTTAGGTATGGTGCGAATAAGGACTTGATGTCCTGGCCTACTATGCTAAAGTTGAAGTCAATGTTTTTGGGCTCTTCTGCCAACATTGGTCATAGACCTAAAGTCATTGTGATGTGATGATGGTACGCTATATACAGTGCATTCGGAAAGTATTCAGACCCCTTCATATTTTCCACATTTTATACCAAAATTGATGATTTTCCCCCCACCTCATCAAGCTACACACAATACCCCATAATGACAAAGCAAAAACAGGTTTTTAGAAATTGTGGCAAATTTATTACAAATAAAACAACTTAAATATCACATTTACATTTAGTATTCAGATCCTTTAATCAGTACTTTGTTGAAGTGCCATTGGAAGCAATTACAGCCTCGGGTCTTCTTGGGTATGACGCTACAAGCTTGGCACACCTGTATTTGGGGAGTTTCTCCCATTCTTCTCTGCAGATCCTCTCAAGCTCAGTCAGGTTGGATAGCATCACTGCACAGCTATTTTCAGGTCTCCAGATATGTTCGATTAGGTTCAAGTCCGGGCTCTGGCTGGGCCACTCAAGGACATTCAGAGACTTGTACTGAAGCCACTGCTATGTTGTCTTCGCTGTGTGCTTAAGGTCATTGTCCTGTTGGAAGGTGAACCTTCACCCCAGTCTGAGGTCCTGGGGCAGGTTTTCATCAAGGATCTCTCTATACTTTTCTGTTCCTTTTACCCCTCAATCCTGACTGGTCTCCCAGTCCCTGCCGCTGAAAAACATCCCCACAGCATGATGCTGCCACCACAATGCTTCACTGTAGGGATGGTGCCAGGTTTCTCCCAAACTTGGCATTCAGGCCAAAGACTTTAATCTTGGTTTCATCAGACCAGAGCATCTTCATTCTCATGGTCTGAGATTCCTTTCGGTGCCTTTTGGCCAACTCCAAGTGGGCTGTCGTGCCTTTTACTGAGGAGTGGCTTCCGTCTAGCCACTCTACCATAAAGGCCTGATTGGTAGGGTGCTACCGAGATGGTTGTCCTTCTGGAAATTTCTCCCATCTCCACAGAGGAACTATATTTTTATTCATTTCACCTATATTTAACCAGGTAGGCTAGTTGAGAACAAGTTCTCATTTACAACTGCGTCCTGGCCAAGATGAAGCAAAGCAGTTTGACACACACAACAATAGTTATTATGTATATATTGTACAGTGTGTGCAAATAAAGTAAGATTAGGGAAGTAAGGCAATAAATTGGCCGTATTGGCAAATAATTACAATTTAGCGAAGAAACACTGGCGTGATAGATGTGCAGAAGATGAATGTGCAGGTAGAGATACTGGGGTGCAGAGGAGCAAAAAAAGATAAATAAATAACAATATGGTGATGAGGTAGTTGCATGGGCTATTTACAGGTGCAATGATCTGTAAGCTGCTCTGATAGCTGATGCTTGAAGTTAGTGAGGGAGATATGAGTCTCCAGCTTCAGTGATTTTTGCAGTTCGTTCCAGTCATTAGCAGCAGAGAACTGGAAGGAAAGGCGGCCAAAGGAGTAATTGGCTTTGGGGGTGACCAGTGAGATATACCTGCTGTAGCGCCTGCTACGGGTGGGTGCTGCTATGGTGACCAGTGAGCTGAGATAAGGCGGGGCTTTACCTGGCAAAGACTTGTAGATGATCTGGAGCCAGTGGGCTTGGCGACGAGTATGAAGCGAGGGCCAGCCAACGAGAGCGTACAGGTCACAGTGGTGGATAGTATATGGGGCTTTGGTGACAAAACGGATGGCTCTGTGATAGATTGCATCCAATTTGTTGAGTAGCGTGTTGGAGGCTATTTTGTAAATGACATCGCCGAAGTCGAGGATTGGTAGTATGGTCAGTTTTACGAGGGTATGTTTGGCAGCATGAGTGAAGGAGGCTTTGTTGCAAAATAGGAAGCTGATTTCTAGATTTCATTTTGGATTGGAGATGCTTAATGTGAGTCTGGAAGGAGAGTTTACAGTCTAGCCAGACACCAAGGTATTTGTAGTTGTCCTTATATTCTAAGTCAGAACCGTCCAGAGTAGTGATGCTGGACAGGCGGGCAGGTGCAGGCAGCGATCGGTTGAAGAGCATGCATTTAGTTTTACTTGCATTTAAGAGCAGTTGGAGGTCACGGAAGGAGAGTTGTATGGCATTTAAGCTCGTCTGGAGGTTAGTTAACAGTGTCCAAAGAAGGGCCAGAAGTATACAGAATGGTGTCGTCTGCGTAGAGGTGGATCAGAGAATCACCAGCAGCAAGAGCGACGTCATTGATGTATACAGAGAAGAGAGTCAGCCCGAGAATTGAACCCTGTGGCACCCCCATAGAGAACTGATTGCTCAGTTTGGCCAGGCGGACATATCTAGGAAGAGTCTTGGTGGTTCCAAACTTCTTCCATTTAAAAATGATGGAGGCCACTGTGTTCTTGGGAACCTTCAATGCTGCAGAAATGTTTTGGTACCCTTCCCCAGATCTGTGCCTCGACACAATCCTATCTCGGAGCTCTACGGACAATTCCTTCAACCTCATGGCTTGGTTTTTGATCTGACATGCACTGTCAACTGTGGAACCTTTATATAGACAGGTGTGTGTGCTTTTCTAAATCATGTCCAATCAATTTACCACAGGTGGACTCCAATCAAATAGTAGAAACATCTCAAGGATGATCAATGGAAACAGGATGCACCTGAGCTCAATTTGAAGTCTCATAGCAAAGGGTCTGAATACTTATGTAAATAAGGTATTTCTGTTATTTATTTTATACATTTGCAAAACATTCTAAAAACCTGTTTTTGCTTTGTTATCATGGTGTGTTGTGTGTAGATTGAGGATTAAAAAAAAAAGATTTTAGAATAAGGCTGTAACGTAACAATGTAGAAAGGTCAAGGGGTCTGAATACTTTCCGAATACACTAAGTACATAGGCCTATGTGTGATGCTGGCATATGTTGATACCAGCTAAGCAATCCAGTCTGTAAGCAAAACAAAATATAGTGATGAAAGGCACAGCAACAGATCTTTTATTAATGACACACGTTTTACTGTCCAACATAATGTGGATTATATTAAAGTCAATCACATTTAAAACTTTTTCAGGCAGGCTGACATGACTGCCATAAATATTGACACGTTTCATACTCCAGAATCCCTGTAGCACTTCCTTTCAGTCTCTGGATGGCACTAGTGTCTACGTTTTGAAACTTCCTGAGTCACTAATATCCTGTCCTCACCCACACTCTTTCTCACAGTGGTGGGCAACATGCAAATCAAATGTTAACATCGCAGACTTGCACAATGAGAGAGAGGGAGAGCAGCTTGATGTACAGCTGTAATTTGCCACTATAGCAGCTCCTGAAATTGCCTTGCTTTATCAAAACCGACGCTTGTCTTCTCCTCACCATCTAATAAGAAAACTCACCCAATAATGAAATTAAACTAGCAGAACATACTTTTGCCTGTCTGTGATGTCACACTCTCGGTTCCGTTACGTTGCGAGCGCACGCACGTCTAGTTGAACCTTTATCTTATTTGCGTGCGCTGTCATTATAGCGACGATACAGTCAGTGAAACCCTTAATAAAGCTCTAACTCCCGTGAACTATCTTTTTGATCTGTGTGTTAGTATTAGACGGGATGAGGAGGAAATGAAGTCGACTCGGGTAGGCATGTTGGAATTTGTGACAAATGTGAAGGTAGTTAATTGATTTCTTTCTATTTGTCAGCCAATACATCCTCACCGCGTGTACTGTCGTACTTTCAAGCAAATTAGGATTAATTCCTTCGGATTGTATGGTTTTCAAATCAGGAGTCACTTTTTGTATTAGATCAGCCTTATATCAGAGTAATTACGATTCAATAACATTATGTAACAAATTAGTAAGTATATGGAATAACATTTGTACTCATTTGAAAGTAGAAGTCGGCTTTGTACACGATTCCCCTGTTCTCCTATATAGATACCCTGAAATGATGCCACTGCAACTGTGTTGTCATGTTCAATAGCCTTGAAACATGGCTCTCAGTGAGGGGGCAGGAGCACCTATATCTGGGCCCAGACTGTCAAACCCCCTTGCCTTATTTCCTCTCCCCTCCCACCCTCTGACCCTGCACTGGAGGGGGAAAGAGGAGAGACAGAAAGAAAGAGGGAGGTAGAGGCAGCCGTCTCCTGTATTTCTGTGGCTGGTCAGCCAGTAGACCATGTAGTGCAGGGCCAGTCAGACAACAGCCAGCTAATGGGCAGTAGCAGAGCAGCCACAGTGACAAAAGGAGCAGTGACAGATGCCATTATCTCAGCCTCATGCAGATACAACTGGATGCAGACACAGGCCTGGAGACAGACAGACAGACAGACAGACAGACAGACAGACAGACAGACAGACAGACAGACAGGCAGCCCTGTGTGTGTGTGTGTGGAGGGGGTAAAGTGGTGTGCATTTGTGTGTGTGTGTGTGTCAGATGTGTGGGTGTGAGGAGGGGATATGGGATGGTGTGTATCTGTTCGCACGTGTGTGTGTGTGTGTGTGTGTGTGTGAGCCAGTACGTGGGTAGATGTGTGTCTGCGTGTGCAAAGTTAATGAAACACGCTAGAGAAGCACTGGATTATCACTGGGACTAGACTTGCCTGTTCACACTCGTCTGAGCACCTCCATACTCCTCCAAGTGTGTGTGTGTGTGTGTGTGTGTGTGTGTGTGTGTGCGACTGACTGTGAGTGTGTGCTTGAGTATGCATGACCAGTGTAGTTACTGCTAGACATTTGGATCACTCACCCAGTTCTCGCTCAGTATTCAGAGGGATCATGAAAACCATATTGCATGCACTCCGCGTTTCATCTGGTGTTGGGTTTATAACATATGCAGTTTCCACTTCACCAAGGATGTTCTGGTCATTTGGAGAACCAAAATGGGGCCGTACGGGGGATGTGGCAGCATATTTAACAGGCTTGGCCGAGGGAGGGAGGGAGGGAGAGTCGTTAGGCAGCGTTTTTGGGGTATAACAAATTTGTGCTCGCTCTGCTCAGTGTGGTGTGGTGACATGGGACAGTGATATAGACTGTGGAGATGGATGTTGACAGTGGAATGTCAGCCCTCCAGTCAGTTTCTAGACTGAGACTGAACGCTGGGTTGGAGTTTCCGGACCTTAGCCGGAGAGAGGGAAAGATGGAGGGAGGGAGGGCGAGAAAGGGAAAGAGGGGGAGAGCGAGGCAGACAGACAGACACAGTCTGTGATGGAGGAGTGACGGTCTCTGCAGTGATACATTTCCTCCCATGGTCTTTGAATCTCCACAGGTGAATGATAAATCCAGTTAGTTGTGAGGAAGCAGATCTTCGCTTTAGGCCTCTCTTTACTCATTACTGTTACTCCGCTATTTCAGCCTCATCCACCACTGACGCTCGCACACAAACACACACACACACACACACAGCCTTCTAACCCCCCCCCCCCCCCCCCCGCTGAGTGTCTGACACCGTTGCTGCCAGACTAATCAGGGCACTACTGTACCCCCTCCAGCCCTGTATTCTCTCTGTCTCTCTTTTTAATCAGTGTGACTGGAAACAGACCTTCGGTATGACGTCATGCCTTGCTTTGATGACAATGATCGGCATCATGGGAGATGTACGTGGCTGTGCGTTTTTGTGTTTCACTGAAGGGGGACAAACAGGATCACGTCAGACTAATGTACCTGCTTTCTATTGTGGAACCTTCTGTTGGGAATACTGGTGTCTAAAGCCAAGGTTTAAAATGAGGGGCAACTCTATGGTCTCCCTCTCTCTCACACACAAAAATACAGAAAAAAACATGTTCAAATCCCGATTTAAGAAGACAATATCTATTAAAGGATTCGGTGCGGTCATGGTGAGGCCTTTTTCTAAGAGAGGCCAGTATGTGAGCATATGACACATAGGAGTCTTATGCTGCTGGGTCTTCTCAGGAAGAGGAGCGCATTACAGGGAGACAGCAATGAGAACCATGGAGCCCTGATACACACACACGCACTAGCGCACACACACACACTTGTGCATGTAGAAGTGTGTGTGCACAGACACACACACACCCTTCTATGGCACTGTGAAGCAGCAGCATGGACATCCAGCAGAGCGATGTCCTGATGCTGTGTGAAGTGCAGTCTCTCCATGGTAACTACTGGAGCCTTGTATTCTAATGGCACTGCAAGACACCACCCCCACTACGTTCTATACTTAGTCTCTGTCCCTGGGTCTCTGCCTTCTCTGTTTTGCTCTAAAGCTAACTCTCTTGTTGTACTGATGAGCTTCTTATAGTCTGGTAGTATACTTAGTATTCTCCTCGGAAGTGATCTGTCTTCTTTATTCTTCTTTATTTAAGCGAGAGAGGGAGAGAGGGAGAGAGGGAGAGAGAGTGTGTGTGTTTGCCCCTTAGAGCCTTCCAGGGGCAACACACTGAGAGAGTGCAAGTGAGAAGTGAGTGTGACGGATTGCATCCTGCCGCCGAGCGTGTGTATGCGTGCACAAGAAAACGAGAGCAACTACATGTAACCAGCCATGGGACAGAGGATTAGAGGAAGATGACTGTAGAGAAATGGAGCGGGATGTGAAAGTGGATGGAGAGGTGCTGATATGTAACACAGTAGAGTACATGAGTAGAGCGGTGGAGAGAGTCCAATAGGAAGCAAGGCTGAGAGAGGAGGCCTAAGGCAGGAGTTGAAGGCACGGACAGGTGGACATCGACAATAGCCCAGCCTGCATACATTGCATCCACTGGTCCAGTCTCAGCCTCTAGCTCCTGCTCCTTATGCAGTATCTGGGGCCAGGCAAGCAACACACAGGAACACGTTAACCCAAGATCCACATGCTAATGGTATGGCCCTGCAATTTGTGCAGAGCATTGGAGTATAGGCCCTTTGAACTGTACACTCACTCGAACACAATGCACACACATATGCATGCACAAACCCCGACACACACGCACGGACACACACACACACACGGATGGATTCACGTGCACACAGACACAGAAACAGTGGGAGATGGGTGTTTTGCAGCTTGGATCCACACCAGTGGTTTCCCTCACTGCAATATTGTTATTTAAATGTAGGAGAGCGATCAGCGAGCATTAATGGCATCCTCAACACTGCAGAGGCAATTCTCCTCCAGTTCCCTCCTCTCCTTTCTCTCACACATGGCTCGTGGGCACACCTTGAGGGGCATATGAATACCAAATATCACCGCCATCCGCCATACAACACATTTCCCAGTTTTTCTGCACATTTTGGCATTGTAGTCAGCAATACTCCAGTTTGAGGTTTAGTAACAGCAAATGGTGTATTTGTCATCACTGCACGTTAGTAATAATTTGGGCATCGCGGTAGAACACATGCATACAGGTAGTATTGTGTCGATGTATTTGGGCTTGTTGTTAGAAGTAGGTGGGTTTTAGGTTGTTTTCGAAGCTCTGTGTTGTTTTGATGAAACTTTAGTGTCATGCCTGCCCCGACCTTGTCTGTCTTTCAGAGTTTGACGTTCCTGAAGCCCTCGTGATGTTTACTCTGTCACGGACAATCAGAGCCCGGCTTTAACACCTGTGGTGATGGGATCATTTTAGCTGCGTAGAAGAAATCCCCAACTCAACAGTAAATAGAATGAGACTGGACAAGCACCCCTGGCAATCGCCCCTTAGTCCTTACCTGTTTTAGATTTTTTTTGCAAACCAACTAGGACCATTGGCACAAAATTCAACACATTCTTCCCCTTTTCTAGTTCTCAGGTGTGTCCTAATGCTTTATTTAAAAAAAGGCATAAATATTTTTTTTTTCATCCCTAAATTAGATATTTCAGTTTTTTTTTAATGTTTTGATATTTGATATGGTACAGAGGCTTCCTGATGTTTAGTGGTCAAGCAATTAATAACATGTCTTGTGGGCTCAGCATTGGAACACATAATATTCATAATATTCAAGTCAAAAAATTTGAACAAAACTGTTGACAGATGTAACAACGACAAGTTAAACCGCACAGAGGACAGATAATGGGGACATTTCATTGCATATGCCGAAGTGCTGTGTAATTGGTGAGCAATTTACATATGTTTTGTCCCACAATTAGCTAGACAATGAAATTCTCTGTCACATTTTCATTTTAAACAAGAGAATGAAAGCACATATAATTCATGTCAGTTAATAAACTTGCAGCAGACATGTTAAATAGACAAGGGGCATAATGTGCACATTTTAAACAGTCTTCACCTTCTTCGGACAGACTGACTTTTTATTTAGCACAAAATATTTCCTTACAATTTTAAGATTGATAAATGAAACCAAATTGCAGAGCAACCTTTGTTCTTATTTAATATTCAATTTGAAATCGTGTATTACTTTGCAGATTTATGTAAATGAGTAGAGAACATGGCAAATGTGGTGCATGTTCAGTAAACTCAGTCCACCACCTTAAGTTGGGAGCATGGCTGACTCATGGGGCTACGTGTGTAGGTGTGTGTGCTAACACATGCCATTTCTATGTGCTTGTTTGAGTGCGCATTTATTTGTGTGTGTGTGTGCGCGTGTGCGTATCTTTCTCTGTGTATTTGAGTGGATGTTTGTTTCTTTGTGTGTGTGTGTGTGGGTGGGTGGGTGCAAGCCGGTACACACACCACAGTAGGTGTTGTCAGAAATGATCCCATTTTCATTACTCACCAGTTCAAAGAAGGAGGTGAGGCCCTGCCTTGCAGCAGTGATAAATGCATTACCCCAATAAACCCTGTCTCCACAGAGGTGCTGAGTAGGGAGACACACAAACACTGTTGTGAGGGAGAGAGAGGATCAGATGAGAAAAGAAGAGGAATGACAACGAAGAAGTGATGAAGAGGGGGGAGGAGGGGGGGAAAAAAAGGACAGGGAGCGAAGGAGGAAGAAAAAGGAGAAGTGAAAGAAAAGTAACAGATGTCAGAGAGGGGGGGAGAGAGAAGGGACCGGGAAGGACAGACACGAGAGGAAAAGAGACAGACAGACAGACGCCAAGGAGGGAGGGAGGAAGCGAACGATCGAAGGAGGGTGGGAGGAAGGGAGGGAGTGAGTGAGAGACAGAAGGTTAGGGGTAGAGGAGGGCTAATGCAGGATTTGTGGCACTGGGTGTGTGGATGGAGGGATGTAGGGAGAGCTCAGGGATCACTGATGTCCAGCTAGCCCCTGCCTCTGCCCCTCATTAGAACAGGGCCATGTCCCCGTCCCGAATAGTAATCCAAGGAGGAAGAGGAGATGGCGAGAGGGCAGGAGGAGAAGTGTGTGGATAAATGGATGTGTATGCTTGCATGCATGCACAAGTGTGTGTTTGTGTGTTAGTGCGTGCGTACTCTGAATGTGTGTGTGTGTGTGTGTGTGTGTGTGTCTTTGCTAACTGCGGATAGGCCTTTCGCCTGGCCCGGCCGCCACCTCCAGTAATGAGGTGAGAAGAAACAGATTCAAACCTTTAGAGGAAGTGGACCAGTGTTGCGTCAGTTAAACACACAAGGTCACGATCCTTCATTACCATCCATCAAATGACATCAGAGCGCCAAAGCCACACGCATGCAAATTGAAACGGACGGCGAGTTCATCAAAGTCAAATCAAAACCTGAACCAACGCAACGGCCAGGACTTTTCAACATAACCACCAGGTCTTCCCTCCTCTTTTTGCACTCCGTAAGGAACAATGATGTGGGGTGGGGGTGCAGGAGGGCGGTGGGGGGAGGGCATGCAGCATACAATTAAAAGGCGGAGCAGCGAGTCAAGGGGACTGACCCGGGTGGAGAAAGTGGTGTGTGTGTGTGTGTGTGTGTGTGTGTGTGTGTGTGTGCGCCACATAATGAAAGGTTGAACTTTGCAGTTGCCGGGGTGGCATACCAAATCAACTTGCCACTGGGAGAGGCAAGTAGAGAGGGAGGGAGGGAGGGAGGGAGGGAAAGAGAGGGACTTGGCTAGTGAGAGGGGATGGAGAGTGGGACCGAGCGAGACAGACAGAGGGCGGGAGAGAGGGACTGAGCGGGAGTGGGAGGGAGAGGGGCCACAGAGCAAGTAATGGGGAGAGAGGGACTGAGTGTGAGTGGGAGGAGGAGGGAGGGAGAGAGAGCCGGAGCGCGTCGTAGCCACAGGGGCTGAGTGACAGAAATTAATAATTAGTGACAATGATTGACAGCGCTCCCTCCATCTGCGGCTCTCCGCTGCCTCGCGGGCGCTCGCCTCCGCCGGCGACCGGCGGGCACAATGAGTTCCAGAGGGATTCTGGGAGAAGCACATGATTGACAACTGCCGTCCTGGAGAGACGGGGACGGAGCGTGGAGGGGCGGTGAGTAAGGGGGGCGGAGGAGGAGGGGGAGGGTAGAGGGGGCAGGGAGACAGAGTTAGGAGGAGGGGATGGGGTGCTTTGGGAGAGGGGGTCAGAGATGGTCCCCACACCACACCACGACCCCTACACCACACCACAACCCCTACACCACACCACGATCCCTTTACCACACTATAGTATTATGCAAAGCAAACAAATTTACCGCAGAGAGAGGGGGAAATAAACAGAAGAAAATGAGAAGTGTTCAAGCCCTGGCTTCTGCTGTAAGGGGAAATTTGTTTGCTTTGCTTCTAAATAGCCATCAGCTGTGAATTTGTCAGCCTTCTCTCCTCTGTCACCCCCGTCTCATTCGGTCTCATTCCCTTTTTCAACCTGAACTGCCATGCAGCTCTCCCAGCTGTCTGTCTTTCACTGTCAAATCTGACACCATATTGCCGTAAAAAAAAGTGATTTCATAGCTTGTGATGATACATAGCCTACCCTTTTGGTACAACAATAGAATTTCACTTTTACCCAACACTTTCAAGTTGTAGGCCTGAACAAAGGTGAAGTTTGCCCAACATCCCCATGTATTTTTTGATCAGGACATTGCCCCCCCCCCCCCCCAAATCTCTTCTCCATCTCTCTGTCTCTCACTCTCTCTCTGCCCAGCGAGCGGACAGACACATTTATCCCATGCCAGGCCAGCTTTAGCCCTCTTTGACATGGGCCTGGCTAATATGCTCCAGCACAGCAAGGCGGTCTCCAAGGCTTACAGCTACAACACTGTAACAAAGTACTACTATATACCTCAGGGGCACAGGGAAGAATGTGCAGAGCAAAGGAAAATCCAGTGGGGAAATGGTTCATATCACAAGACATTATTGATTCCCCCCCCCCAAAACAGCTTTGTTTTTCAGCATTTCTTCTGTGGTCGGCTGGGGGTTTCCTAAGTCATGCCCTGAAAGTGAGTGCAGTAAGTTGTCTCATTTTTCAGGGTAGTCCGCTATTATTTCACAAATTGTTATGTTGAAACGGATTTGGAACGGATTCTTTGGGGGACTCGGATGTTGTAAGACAGAGCACTGACTGTTTGATAAGGGAGTGCATGTTTTTGAAAGGAGCCAAGGAGGAGAATCTTGTTGTTTTTGTGGTCTACCTCAATGTGTGTGTGTGTGTGTGTGTGTGTGTGTGTGTGTGTGTGTGTGTGTGTGTGTGTGTGTGTGTGTGTGTGTGTTTTCAGAAGTGCCACAGGATAGTCTGACCAGTCACACACCTGGCAGGCTGTTTCTAGTCAATTTATACTGGAAGATAGTGGGGGGGGGGGATAGAAGAGGTTAATATAGCATTATTGGTCATCTCCTTCCCCCCTTATACCCTTAAGGGTCTCTCAGCCCTCCCACCTCACCAGCTGAGCCATACAACTTTGTTTCTTTCCTTTTTCCTGGACTAACACACACACAAACAACTCCCTCCCACACACACACACACACACACACACACACACACACACAAACAACTCCCTCCCACACACACACACACACACACACACACACCAGTAAACAGACATGGGGGCACACGTGTAGATGTAGACTTGACAGCTGGTTACTGCAGGGCCCGGCAGGTGTGGTGTGTGTGTGTGGCCCCAGAGGGCCCCTGACTCATAGGCAGAGAGGTGTGTTCTGGGTCCTGGGCAGACTAGCCTGGAGTTTACTTCACCTCCACTACACTGATTGATTGGAACAGGCCTGGACACACAGGCTCCCATCGCCTTTGGACATCCAACCCAGCTTTTCCTTCCGCCAACCCTCCAACATTATGTATTCATCTATTTTTCTCTCGCTCTCGCTCTGCCTCCCTCTGTCACGTTCTTCTTGTTTTTTTTGTTCTTTCAGACCGTCCCAACTCTCCAACTTAGAAAGTTGTCTGCGTTCGTATAGGTGATTCACAGAAGAGCTTGGGTAAGAAGTTGAATCATTGTGGAGTATGAATTAAATAGTACGATAGGCCCTTTGCTCCACTAGTAGCTAAAAGGAACAAGTCACGTATGAGACCCGGGTGTTCAGTGTACAGTATGTTCATTCTGGTAATTGGTAATGGAATGACACATTGATAGTGACATCAGACATAATGATATATTTTAGTCTGGGTCAGGAACTGTGTTAGAAAAATGCTCTGTACGAGATCAGATAAAAATATCCCTCTTTTCACTGATTAATTAATGAATACTAAGTGATTGATGTACAGATGAGAGGATGACCGTGATGAGGTTCTTACCCTGACACTCTCTCCATCTACCTCTCTATTTATTTCCTCTCTCTCTCTGTATCCATCCCTCTCTCTTTCTCTCCTCTTCCCTCTCTCCTTATCTCTCTCCCTACCTCTCCCCTTCTCTTTCGCTTTTTCTCTTTCTCTTTCTCTCTGTCTCCCTCTTTCTTTCTCTCTCTGACTCTCTTTCTCTCTGTTTCCTTCTCTTTCTCTGTCTCCCTCTCTTTCTCACCCCCCAACTCTCTGTCTCCCCCTCTGTGTCTCTGTCTCCCCCTCGCTCTCTTTCTCGATGTCTCCCTGTCTCTCTGTCTTCCTTTCTTTCTCTCCACCTCTCTCTCTTTCTCTCTGTCCCCCTCTCTCTTTCTCTCTCTCACCGCCACCGGAACAAGCCTGTTCTTGGTCAGTGTCGGCTGACGGTTCGAGCTCGGTGCGGTCTTGAAAGGCGCCGCGCCACACACACCTGGCCCGCCGGCTGCCTCTTTGGTCTGCATCACCTTTTGTCAGAGCCATGTTAATGAAGCTTCCGCACACACTGGGGCGCCTTTTAATGAGCACGGCATTTGATCGCAATAGACACCCGACCCTGGCTTCGGCCGTGTTGTTTTATTTCTGGACACCACCGTTGTATGTGTGTTCTGAGGAGGCTCTGATGAGTAGGAGGGAGTGGGCAGGTCAGCTGATGAGAGATTGTTTATTGAAAAAAGGGGTGTTTGTCATTTTTTATTTTATTTTATTTTTATTTATTTTTTTTGTACCCAAGTCAGACGTGCCTTGTGGTTCTCCCTTTTCAAGCAGGGAGATGAAAAGGCCCCGCGTGTGGCTTCCAACAAAAGTGCCAGCGATCACAAACAAACCTTCAAATGGAACACATCAAAGCCGCTGCCCCAATTGTTAGCCTCTCGTATCCGAGGAAAATTGGCTCATTAAGGGCAAAAAATGACATTGTTTACATTAGCCGGGGCCCTGATTAGATCCCGCCATGTTTGTTGTGTTGTCCGCCTTCGCCCCGCTGCCGCTTACCAACAGACCACTTCAGCCCCAACGCCGCACAATCGCTCCTTTGAAGGCTTTCTTCATTTCTCCGGCAAAAAAAATAAAAAAAGAGTGGGACGAGAAACTCGCAAACACACACAGATGGACATGATACCTGGGGCTTTTTCCCTCTCCTCCCCCTCCTTGTTTCTCTCCCTCTCTTTAGAACTAATTAGGTTGCCTGTGGAAATGGAGCCGATTGGAGAGGACAGTTGGGTCCGTGATGAGACTGTTTGTGGCGTAATTGTGCTGATAAAGAGCAGGGTGTTGTTGGAGAAAAAGAAAAGAAATGCTTGACAATGAAAGGGACCCAGGTTATTTTAGCGCCTACGGGGCTCAGCTCCATCTCTTCAATGAAAATAACACCTTTTGTGATCTTTTGAGCCTTTTGTAAGCGGAGATGAGTTCTAATCGTCGCGTCCCGTGTTTTTGGACAGGCCGGCTGTGCGCTGTGTCATGAATTTGTTGCTGTGTAAGAGCCCTTCTGCTGTCATTCATCTCCCACTCAAGCTCTCTCTCTTTTCTCTTCAAGCCTTTCTCCAGCCTGGATCATTCCCATTTATGGTACACATGGTGGATAGAGCACAACTGTGATCATTGAAGATCTATAATCAAATTCAATCTTTAATCTTTTTTTATGATCCATTATGAGTTACTTTACACTGAACTGAAGTAACCAGGGGAAAGTATTTGGGACTGAAATTCAGGAGGTGTAATTGATATGTTGCACAGTTAAAACTGCAAGAGCAACTAACAGTTTTTACCTATGCTTTTTGATTTACTTTTTTGTGCGCTGCACCTGCAATTTACTGGATGTGCGTACACTACTTCCAAACAAATGGTACTTTGCCCAGTAAGGCCTGAGTTATAGTGGTGAGGACCGACAGACAGACAGACAGACAGACCGACAGACAGTGGTGGAAGTGGGGTGGAACAAACTTAAAGATGAGGTGAGCGTCGCTAGCATCGTTGCATCGCTAACGACAGCCAGTGACCCTGGCCGTGCCCTCCGCTGGCCCTCAACTCTCCTCATTCCCCGGGCTGCCTCCGAGAGAGAGCTCTCTTTCCTCACACACTGATGACCTCTCCCAAACATAATAATAACCACTGAGAGATGGCCACTGGCCCCTCGGCCCCCAAACACCCAGCCCTCAGGTCAGGGCCCCACATTATTTAGACTGTTTCCTCCTGAACTCTGTCTCCCTATTTACATATCTTCAGTTTTTTTCTCACTCTTTCTCTCTCTCTTTCTCTCTTATCGTCTTTCAGTCTCTTCCTTTCCTTCCTCTTGCTCTCTGTTTCTGTCTTTGTTCCTCACTCATTCCTCCCTTCCATTTTCTCTCTCTTTTTATTTCGCATTGTGGCAGTCAAGTCCTAAAAACTAATAATTACCATTTAGAATAGTATGGAATCGGTCAGGGAGGGGGCCCGGAGTTTGCCCAGTTGCTTATAGAATGGTTGAGCTGTTAAGTTTGTTTGGAGCGGAATCTGAATTTCCTTGACTTTTGACCGCCTCGGTCTCCAGGGGGGAGCTCGGAGCGAAAGAAGGGCACGCAATGAGTTACATTTGCCATTTAAGGACCCATATGGAAAATAAAAATTGGTAGCAGCAGGAAGGAGAGGGAGGAGAGACGACATTGGCGTTCTGGGGCAGCCACCATTTGAATTCATGAGGTTGTGTTGTGTGTCTCTGCCCACACTTCTCGATTGGAATATAAAGTTGTCTTCCTCTTTTGTTTCTCCTCTCAGAGTAGGGCATCACACGCTTAGATAATTAGTTTATTTTCGGATTAGAATTAGTTGAATTTAAGTGGTTTAAAAAATCATGTTCTTGCATATTGTATTGTATACATTGCATACATGTCGTGAAATATATAGTGGACAAATATAGTAAAATACACTGAGTGTCCAAAACATTATGACCATGACATAGCCTGACTAGATGAAAGCTATGCTCCCTTAAAGGTCACTTTCACAGTCAAAATGCAAGCCGAGATCTACCACTTAGCTTTTTTAAAAACATGACTTAAAAAATTTTCTGTAGGAATGAGGTTTGTGCAGTAGGCCTAATACATTTTCACAGCATATTGGCGATATTCTTGGCCTGCCAATATTGTGTGTCTAAAAACATATCACAAAATAGATCAGTTTGTGTAGCACTTGAGGCACAGCTGAGCATACATTGAAATAATTAGCTTTTTATTTTACTGGACTGATGGTGCCTGCATCTGATTGTCATGGTGTTTTCAAGACAACTGGGAATGCGGAAAAAAACTAGGTCAACTCATGATATCCGTGATCTTCAGGTCGGCGCTCTACAAAGATGCCAGAGTTTCCGACTTGGAATTCCGACTTTGATTTCCCGAGTAACTGTAGTTTTTTCCCCCGAGTTCCCAGTTGTCTTGAACGCACTGAAGTCAGAGATTTCCAAGTTTCCAGTTGTTTTTGAACACAGCATTAGTCTGAGCGAAACTCCAGTCGCACCGCATCCTCATATTAAAATAGACGAGCTGCTAATAATAAAACGCAGGCCTATTGATACATTTGGCTACTCATTCATTTCAGCTGCAGCGTGAGTGGAAGTAGGGAGAAGTAAAGTCTAAGGCCCTACATCGTAGTGCTAGAGGCGTTACTACAGACCCAGGTTCATTCTCAGGCTGTGCCACAACCGGCCGTGGACGGGAGTCCCATAGGACGACGCACAATTGGCCCAGAGTCGTCCGGGTTAGGGGAGGGTTTGGCCGGGGGGCTTTACTTGGCTCATCGCGCCCTAGCGGCGACTCATGGCGAGCCGGGTGCCTGTAGCCTGACCCCGGTCGCCAGTTGAGCGGTGTTTCCTCCGGCACATTGGTGCGGCTGGCTTCCGGGTTAAGCTGGCAGGTTTTAAGGATCGTGATTAGGCGGGCCATGTTTCAGAGGACACATGACTCAACCTTCGCCTCTCCCGAGCCCATTGGGAAGTTGCAGCGATGAGACAAGATCGAAATTGGGGAGAAAAATGGGGGTAATAAAAAACTGTGTTGACAGTGCTGAATAAAAAATTAAACATGAACAAAAAAAAGGAGCGTACAGCCTTTATCGTTGGCTTTTCCACAGAAATGTTTGGTGATCGACTAGGAATACCTTGAAGATCGACCGGTTTGGTGACCACTGGTGTAGATGAATGGAAGGAGACCGGTTCAAGAAGGATTTTTAAGCCTTGAGACAATTGAGACATGGATTGTGTGTGTGCCAGTCAGAGGGTGAATGGGCAAGACAAACAATTGAAGTGCCTTTGAATGGGGTATGGTAGTAGGTGCCAGGTACACCGGTTTGGGTTTTTCATACTCAACAGTTTCCAGTGTGTATCAAGAATGGTCCACCACATCCAGCCAATTTGACACAACTGTGGGAGCATTGGAGTCTACATGGGCCAGCATCCCAGTGGAATGTTTTTGACACATTGTATAGTCCGTGCTCTGACGAATTGAGGCTGTTCTGAGGGCAAAGGGGGGGGGGGGGGGGGTTGGTGGGCGGGGTTCAATGTTAGGAAGGTGTTCTTAACGTTTTGTACACTGTGTATAGAGACACAGTAATCACAATTCAATGTAACACAGTTTTCATCATATATAATGACAGTAGCACATTTATTGAGCCCTTAGTTCAGACATTATCCTAGGATGGAACCACCACCACTCAGGCAAACCACAGCAGTATAAATCTATGATGAGAAAGAGCGGGAGAGATTCTCTCTCTTTCTCTGACAGCCTCATCAGAATGATGTCACGTACCGTATAGCTCCCTGTCTCTCTGCTACTCCTCTATATCTCCATGTAGGAACAACAGTGAGAGGAGAGGAGAGGGAGGGAGGGGCTGGTGCTGAGAGTAGGCGAGGGGGGAGACGGGGGGGGCAGGCCCAGTGGGGGGACTACATTAGGAGGATTTGTGTCCTGCTCGTGGGACAGGGTTCCGGTCCGTGACCTTGCGGATAATAACTGTCACAGAGGTCAGCGCTTCAGGTCCACGTCCCCGGGCTGCTCTTAGGAAGGACCGGGAAGAGAATAAAACCCCATCACTTCCTCTCTTTCTCTCTCTGTCTCCATCATCCCATCTTCCTCGGAGTGCTCTCCACCGCTCATGTCACCGCTATCAGTTTAAATAGTGCATTATGCAAAGCGGAGATGATTTAGCTGGGGGGTATGATAGGGAGAATTACTTGGGGGCGAGAGAAAAAGAAAGAGGGGATTCTTTTTTGGTAGAATGTAAGGGGAGTGGGTGAGAGGTTTTGGAGGGGTGGAAGAGTTTGGGGTGTAGAGGAGGGTTAATATAACTGACATGGGAGTCCTTCATTCTATCTAAGCTAGCCTCTAAGACAGGTAACTCACTTAGTGGATCGGCTCACTGAGATGGGCTGTTGAGAGGATCTTCACTTTGGCGTCTCTCTCAATATGAGCCGGAGGCGATACAGGGCCTAGGGGTCCCACTTTACCATGCAGAGGGGCCACCGCAATAAAGATGACTTAGGCAGGTGCGATATGGCCGGAGGGGAATTTGTGAAAAACAGATTTGGGGAATGAAATTGAAACTCAAGAATGATGATTTTCTTAAAATCAAAAACCCCAGGTTGACTTAGGAGAGTCATCCATATAAGATCTATGGTTATATCGTCTAGTTAAATGAATTTGGTTTGATCTGACTCAAAGAAAAAGGATATTGCGGAATAAGATTTGGGGAGGGTGTGGTTCCCCATGTGCCACTACTGATACTGTGGCTGAACAACGTATTTTTGATTTCCAATTTATGCCACAATGTTCTCTAAAACAATAAACTTATCAAAATATGCAGCCAAAACCACCAAAGCAGCTTTCACGGTTAGCTTCTATAGTATTTTGAGACATGCTAATGGTGCTTTACAGTCAAAATATGAAAATGTGAATCTCTTTGTCTCATATCTCAGTCATGTGGCTAATGATATGCACAAGTTCATTTGGCATGCTTTGTTCTGTTTATTTATCTCTCCAACCTTACTGGAGCGACGACGCAATGTGACTGTTTAAAGCGTCAGATTGCGATTGTTTGAAAGGCGGCCATTTTGTCCGTCAAAGTGGCCATTGATTAGCCCAAGGCATCCCCCTGGGGTGAGTTAAATGGTTTCTGTGTATCGCTATTACGGAGGTTAACAATCATTTTTTTCACTGAAATGAAGGGCATTGACCCTAATATGGGGCTACGTAGCTCCCATAATAAGATGATAATTGGCCAGTGATGATGATCCTGCCCCCTCCCCCCACCACCAAACTGTCAGTTAACAGTAATAGATTACCTATGCATTGCTTACATTTATCATTCCCGAAATGAGCCACCCAGAGAGAGAGGGAGAGAGAGTGTGTGTGTGTGTCTGTATAGAGGGAGTGGGGCTAGGATAAGACTTGAAATGATAATACTTCAAATAATTTCCTGTCTCTATCCTGACGTTGTCTTCCGCACACTGCCCCTCTTCTTCACGTGCATGCTTCACTGATGACTGTCGTAATTGCGTGTGCACAAGCACAATTTCCCCCGAGGGGTCCCCAAATTAAAAGAAGTCATCCCATCCCTCCCTCCCTCCAGCACCCTCACTCCCACTCCCTGCTCCAGGGACCCCATGCTTATTTGAATGGAACTTTATATTTTTCGCTCTTCTTTGCAAAGCTTCCTGTCACTAATGAATAAATAAACACAAGCGTGCAGTGGATTGACTTTCACGCCTGGGTGCTCCGGCTTTGATGAGATCTTCTCTTATAGATAAGCTGGAGAGGAGAGGACAGTCATCTTTAGTCCTTCCCCACTGCTCTAGCTCACTTAATGTAGTAGAGGAGATGTGTGAGTGCTGCAGTCTATAGAACCAGACATGTCTCTAATAGGTCTCTGCTGCTTTCTTGGACCTGCTATTGTTTGACAAATATATTTGATAAAATAAGATATGTACTGTAAATAAATGAAGGTGAAACAAAAAATATAATATGCTGAGGCTGGTTTTCCTTCTAGCTTCTAATTCTGATAGAGGAAGTCACTTTCTAGTGGTCTCTCAGTTGTTCCTTTTGAGGATATAAAGCAGCTACTTTTAAAGGCCTGCTCTGTGATACTTACAGCAGCTTTTGATCATTTAAATGAATGATAAATACCCAGTGATAATTGAAGAATATCACGTATCAATACATAATGAGCTGAGTTCAACTGTCTAACCCTGTCTATGATTTACAATGTAGCATGACTGATAATATAGTCTTTGTTACTAGCTTTAGAAGTAGAAAGGTAGCCGTGTGCCTGTGCCTAAGAGCCAAGAGCGCTAACCATGTGCTGTGCTGAGCTGAACGGGGCACAGGGATTGTGGCACTAATTAGCCCATAATGGCATCATAAATTATGGTCAAATAAAGGCCGGTCGTCAGGCAGACGTTTTAATGAAAAGTTGTAATGGGTCACCCACAGACGCCTGAGGGGGGCTGGAGGTCCTCACTCATGCCATGGCCATTCATCACCTACCCTCTCGCAACAGTTACTGGTACTGTGCTATTGTGTTATCCACCGAACCAGAGAACCATGGCATAAACAACACTGGTATAGAGATACAGCAGCCTAATGCTAGCCAGTCTGGCCATGGAGACCGGACAGCAGCCCTGTCGTTTGAGTGAGGGGTGTGTTGGTGCCCCTGGGTTCTGTCGTTTTAATGTTAGATTTAAGAATGTTCCATCCTCCTCGATCTTAACATGACCAATGTTGTCAGGGTGCTGTAATTGATGTTTAATGAATGCCTTGTTGGTTTGAAATCCCTTAAACACAATGAGGAGCATCCAAAATTAGACTGGTCCCACATCTGTTTGTGCTGTCTTGCCATTTGTTTTGCATGACAATGACCATAGGAGTTGGCAAGATCGCACAAACAGATCTGGAACCAGATTATACAAATGCCAAATGTCTGGAGTTTGTTGTTTCCAAATGCGTATACATGACCAGATGTGTCATCCTTGGACATGTGATGCAATGATGACCATGACTTTTCACTGACTTCTCTTTCCTTCTGAGAAATCCTTGATTAACCGAGTGTCAACGCCTGGAAAGAGTGGTGAGATGAAATAGTTTTGGGACTTATTGATGTTTTTTTTTGTCCCCCCCATACACGACTCAATGGGTTCTAGCCGATCCTGCCAGAGTGAGAAGAATCATTAACGAGGCTGCTGTGATTTACGTCCTCTGTAGATGGGCCACCCAAATGATCTGCCTTGCCATCGCTCTCATCAATCACCCACAACCAGAGGGCACTGCAGGCACACAGAGTGGGGCGCCGCATGACGCGTGGGGTGGCACTGAAATGCACCGAGAGGGGTGGGGGTTGTGTGTGTGTGTGTGTGTGTGTGTGTGTGTGTGTGTATATATATATGCATGTGTACGTGTGTATCTGTGTGTGTACGTACAATCTGCACGTGTGTGAGTGGGGGGGGGGGGGGGGGGGCTAATGACAAATGGCTGCTTTTACACACCGGAGAGGGATGAGTGATTTTACTGACCATTGGCTGAGCAGAGTGTTGTGGTTGGCAGCCTTCCACACAGTGTAGTACACTCTGAGTGAGTTGGCAGCCACTCCAAACCTCAGTAGGATAGCATAATGCACGCGGTTTGGATTCCATCGCACTGTTGCGTCAGAAGATAATCTATTCAAGCCAACAACACACAGGGAAATGGATCAGAGCTACCTCGGTTCCGTTGACCTCATCCTAACCTCCTATCTCATCCAATTGAAAGACCATACAAGAAATATTGGAATATACATACAGGCCTATTCATCTGAGATACACTATACATACAAAAGTAGGTGTACACACCTTCAAATTAGTGGATACGGCTATTTCAGCCACACCTGTTGCTGACAGTTGTATAAAATCAAGCACACAGCCATCCAATCTCCATAGACAAACATTGGCAGTAGAATGGCCTTACTGAAGAGCTCAGTGACTTTCAATGTGGCACCATTATAGGATGCCACCTTTCCAACAAGTCAGTTCGTCAAATGTCTGCCCTGCTAGAGCTGTCCCGGTCAACTTTAAGTGCTGTTATTGTGAAGCGGAAACATCTAGGAGCAACCAGCGAAGTGGTAGGCCACACAAGCTTACAGAACAGGACTGCCGAGTGCTGAAGCGCGTAGCACATAAAAATCATCTGTCCTCGGTTACAACACTCCAAACTGCCTCTGGAAGCAACGTCAGCACAAGAACTGTTCGTCGGGAGCTTCATGAAATGGGTTTCCATGGCTGAGCAGCCATGCACAATGCCAAGCATCGGCTGGAGTGCTGTAAAGCTTGCAGTCATTGGACTCTGGTGCAGTGGAATCACTCCAGAGAATGGACGAATCCAGATAATGGACGAATCTGGGTTTGGTGGATGCCAGGATAACTCTGCCTGCCCGAATACATAGTGGCAACTGTAAAGTTTGGTGGAGGAGGAACAATGGTCTGGGGCTGTTTTTCATGGTTTGGGCTAGGCCCCTTAGTTCCAGTGAAGGGAAATCTTAACGCTACAGCATATAATGACATTCTAGATAATTCTGTGCTTCCAACTTTGTGGCAACAGTTTGGGGAAGGCCCTTTCCTATTTCAGCATGACAATGCCCCATGCAACAAAGTGAGGTCCATACGGAAATGGTTTGTCAAATTTTTCCACACGGAATTCGACTGGCCTGCACAGAGCCCTGGCCTCAACCCCATCGAACACCTTTGGTATGAATTGGAATGCCGACTGCGAGCCAGGCCTAATCGCCCAACATCAGTGCCCCTCCTCACTAATGCTCTTCTGACTGAATTGACACAAGTCCCTGCAGCAATGTTCTAACATCTAGTGGAAAGCCTTCCCAGAAGAGTGGAGGCTGTTGTAGCAGCAAAGGGGGGACCAACTCCATATTAATGCCCATGATTTTGGAATGAGATGTTCGACGAGAAGGTGTCCACATACTTTTGGTAATGTAGTGTATGTTAATGAAAAATTATAATTACTGACATTATCATTAATTAGCTGGTGTTTTTTTTCACCTTTAATATGTTATATCAACAAGCTCTCACAATCTCACTGTAGAATTTGACGTTTTTTTTGTTATTTTCTCCAAACATTGAATTTTGAAGTTACTCCAAACGTCAAATTTCAAAGTGTTTTGACAGCCTGGGTTGCTCCCCCTAATCGGCATCGTTCTGTTTATCTAAATGTCAAATTTAGAAGTTAAGGGTTGAGATTTTGGCTAGGGTTAAAACATTTAGCCATTCATCAAGCATTCATTACGAATGGTTAAATTAAGGGTACAATTTTGGGATAGGGTTAAAACAATTAAAACAAAAACCTTTAAAACTGAGTGTCCACTACTGGGCTGAAACATTCAACCTTCTGATCCGGAGTCATAGGATTAGTCATGGGATTACTCTCTAGTAAAACCCAAGGCTACTAAGTAGGCCCAACTTGATGGTAATAGCACTCACTGTTGCCCCTAGTGGCCGGTTTTGAAGGCATTTCCTGACGTCCTCAGGACATAGACAGACGTACAATTTCGAAGTAAATCTTCAGCAATCTACCTTGTCATATACAGTATGAGATACATTTTTATATTCCAAATTTAAAGAGCCTACACCTGACACAGCCTACTGAGCAGACCGACTAACCATAGAATCCTCTCTTCTCTTCTCTGTAGCACTGTTGGTTTAGCAACTTGAAATATCACCTATTGGGGAGATGAGGGAGAAAAGGGGGGGGGGGGGTGCAGAATTAGCCTGGTTGTATAAGCAATTATTGGGGCAGGGTATGTAGCTAAGCACCCTAATATGTATCTAGAGGCGGCATTATTCAATTAAGGTGGCGGCTGGCAGTGCGCGGGGAACAGAGCACCGGTGACAGCGGCGGTGTCTTCTCCTTATGAAACAACCTATTTAAGCTAAATCAACTCCCACTTAAGAGCGGTGGTAATAAGCACTGGTGCGACACTCGCCAGCCCGCAGGGGCCCATCCGTCATGCTGTAATACAGAATCAGAATGAGTGATAACACCTTGCTAGGCCGCTACTCTCCTCGGTCCAAGCCGAGGTGTTGCTACACACACAGAGACGCATACATAGTGAGACAAAAATGAACACACACACACACAAACATGTTTTGTTCTTCTATCCTCGTGGGGACCTAAAATTCATTTCCATAAAAAATCATATTTTCCTTAACCTTAATCCATAACCTAAACCATAAACTAATTCCTAACCCTAAACCTAACGTCTTATCCTAATTCTAAACCTAACCGTAACCCTAATTGTAACCCTAAACCTAAGCTTAAAATAGCCTTTGTCCTCATGGGGACATGGGAAATGTCCCCACAAGGGAGAATTTTCCTTGATTTACTATCCTTTTGGGGATTTTAGGTGCCCTCAAGGATAGAAGAACCAACACACACACACACACACACACACACATCCAGCAGAAGCTTTACAGGCTCATTCTCCTATGCCTCTAACTTGCCCACACCTACCTACCCAGCTATATACCCAACAAGCTCACAGTCTCACTGCATAATTAGAAGTATTTTTGACACTCTGGGTTGACTCATTCTGCTCAGGATCATAGCGTTTCTCCATACGTCAAATTTTGAAGTTGCTCCAAATGCGTGTGCGTCTCTGTAATGTCTGAAACTCCTTAACTCAGAAGACCAACTATTGTATCTGATTTATCCCTCCTACCAGGTCCTGTATCCACAGTCTTTACCCTAGTAATCTAATATAGCTTATGTTTACTAAGATGAACACACTCTACCAACCTCCACAACAAAAAGAAACAAACAAGTAAAATGATCCAGTTAATGTTGAACAATTTCTATTGTATTAAAACAGATATGAATATATATATATAAAAACAGAAACAACAACAAAACATCTGATGAAAAAAGCAAAAATGAGTAGCACACCTGGAATGTCTGTCTGTCTGTCTGTCTGTCTGTCTGTCTGTCTGTCTGTCTGTCTGTCTGTCTGTCTGTCTGTCTGTCTGTCTGTCTGTCTGTGTGGTGTGTGCTCGGTAATGACTTCCACTGTGGCAGGGCTCCTTTAAGGCTGGGGTCCCCCCCTCCAGTCTCCCCTAACTATGCATTATTCATTAAAATCAAATGAGGGAACAACAGTAGCAGGAGACATGGTGCATGCTTCCCCCAAAACTCCATGAGGTGTCCCAGTCTGGTACCCCCCATGGCAGATATTTAAGGGTGGACAGAGACAGAGGAGGGCCTCCTCACAGCCCCACCCTCCACCCTTTCTTCTGCGTTTGTTGAGGTGGCACGTCCGTGGTGACCTCTGTTGCTCTTTGGGGTCTTTGCTTTCTCTTCCTCGCCAAAACATTTAGAGGTTTTTGCTGTTTATTTGGGGGGGGGGGGGTGATCGGTTATTATTTCAGTAGCATTGCCATGCTATCAAAAGTTTTGTGTGTTTTAGAAAGGCAGTTTGAAAATGAATGTGATTGTAAAGTGAGCGAGGTCCAAACTGGATTCTTAAGCAATACATTTTTATTCATTTATTTATTTCACCTTTATTTAAACCAGGTAGGCAAGTTGAGGACAAGTTCTCATTTACAACTGCGACCTGGCCAAGATAAAGCAAAGCAGTTCGATACATATAACAACACAGAGTTACACATGGAGTAAAACAAACATACAGTCAATAATACAGTAGAAAAATAAGTCTATATACAATGTGAGCAAATGAGGTGAGATAAGGGAGGTAAAGGCAGTAAATAGGCCATGGTGGCGAAGTAAATACAATATAGCAATTAAAACACTGGAATGGTAGATTTGACAGTAGATGAGTGTGCAAAGTAGAAATACTGGGGTGCAAAGGAGCAAAATAAATAAATAAATACAGTAGGGGAAGAGGTAGTTGTTTGGGCTATTTATAGATGTGCTATGTACAGGTGCAGTGATCTGTGAGCTACTTTGACAGCTGGTGCTTAAAGCTAGTGAGGGAGATAAGTGTTTCCAGTTTCAGAGATTTTTGTAGTTCGTTCCAGTAATTGGCAGCAGAGAACTGGGAGGAGAGGCGGCCAAAGGAGGAATTGGCTTTGGGGGTGACAAGTGAGATATACTTGCTGGAACGCGTGCTACGGGTGGGTGCCGCTATGGTGATCAGAATCAGAAGTCTGTCCTTTGACCTTTTTCAAGCAGGCAACCTGTGTGTTGTTGTTATTATTATTATTGTGAATACTGTCATGAGTACTGTGAGTTACTGTACACTATACACATTAGTATTATCTCTTTCATATGTAGACAGTCCTCTCTGTCCTTTCCTTCTCCCTCCTTTGGTAAATGAGTATGATCTTAGTGGCCCCAGAGGAGCAAAGGAGGTTTCACACCATCTCTGATGCTGCTCTAATATTTGCTTGAGCACAGGAGGTGGCTGATGGAGTTCCCTGATTCCATTACACTAGTATACTGATTTCTGCTCTGCATTAGAAAAGTAGGACACAGAGATGAGAGAGAATGTACACTACATTACCAAAAGTATGTGCATACCTGCTTGTCGAACATCTCATCCAAAATCATGGGTATTAATATGGAGTTGGTCCCCCCCCTTTGCTGCTTTAACAGCTTCCACTCTTCTGCAAGTATTTGCTTCCATTCAGCCACAAGAGCATTAGTGAGGTTGGGCACTGATGTTGGGCGATTAGCCTGGCTCGCAGTCAGCGTTCCAATTCATCCCAAAGGTGTTCAATGGGGTTGAGGACAGGGCTCTGTGCAGGCCAGTCACGTTCTTCCACACTGATCTCGACACACCATTTCTGTATAGACCTCGCTTTGTACTTGGGGGCATTGTCATGCTGAAACAGGAAAGAGCCTTCCCCAAACTGTTGCCACAAAGTTGGAAGCACAGAATTGTCTAGAATGTCATTGTATGTTGTAGCATTAATATTTCCCTTCACTGGAACTAAGAGGCCAAGCCCGAACCATGAAAAACAGCCCCTGACCATTGGCACTATGCATTGGAGCAGGTATTGTTCTCATGGCATCCGTCAAACCCAGATTTGTCAGTTGGACTGCCAAATGGTGAAGCTTGATTCATCACTCCAGAGAACGTGTTTCCACTGCACAAGAGTCAAAATAGTGGCGAGCTTTACACCCCTCCAGCCGATGCTTGGCATTGCGCATGGTGATCTTAGGCTTGTGTGCGGCTGCTCGGCCATGAAAACCCATTCCATTATGTTCCTGACGAACAGTTCTTGTGCTGATGTTGCTTTACTATACAGTTTGGAACTCGGGAGTGAGTGTTGCAACCGAGGACAGATGTTTTTTACGTGCTTTAGCACTCAGCGGCCCCATTCTACGAGCTTACATGGTCTACCACTTCGCGGGTGAGCCGTTGTTGCTCCTAGACATTTCCACTTCACAATAACAGCACTTACAGTTAACTGGGGCAGCTCTAGCAGGGCAGAAAATTGACAAACTGATTTCTTGGAAAGGTGGCATGCGTTAAGTCACTGAGTTCTTTAGTAAGGCCATTCTACTGACAATGTTTGTCTATGGAGATTGCATGGCTGTGTGCTCGATTTTATACACGTCAGCAACTGATGTGGCTGAAGTAGCCAAATCCACTAATTTGAAGGGGTGTCCACATACTTTTGTGTATATATAGTGTATATATGAGAATGTAATGGCATGCATCCATACAGTGCTCTCCCTTTGAGGAATTCTGTTTTCTGAATAATAGGCCCACCAGGGATCTTAAGGATCTCACAGTTTATTGCACAGAACTTCATTACCGGGTCTTTCTACATGGCCAATCCTGTTTCATGGTACAGTTGAAGTCGGAAGTTTACATACATTTAGACTCAGTTTTTCACAATTCCTGACATTTAATCCAAGTACAAATTCCCTGTCTTAGGTCAGTTAGGATCACCACTTTATTTTAAGAATGTGAAATGTCAGAATAATAGTAGAGAGAATGATTTATTTCAGATTTTAATTCTTTCATCACATTCCCATTGGGTCAGAAGTTTACATACACTCGATTAGTATTTGGTAGCATTGCCTTTAAATTGTTTAAAACCTGTTATGGTTAGGCGTGCCGCAAGCAACCCACCTCGACAACATCCAGTGAAATTGCAGAGCGTGAAATTCAAATTACAGAAATAGTCATATTTAACATTCATGAAAATACAAGTGTCATGCATCAGAAAAAAGCTTAACATCTTGTTAATCCAGCCGCTGTGTCAGATTTCAAAAAGGCTTTACGGCGATAGCACACCATGCGATTATCTGAGGACAGCGCCGCGCACACAAAAGCATTAAAAACATTTTTCAAACAGGCAGGTGCGCCACAAAGGTCAGAAATAGCAATAAAATAAATGTCTTACCTTTGAAGATCTTCTGTTGGCACTCAAAGGTCCCAGCTACATCACAAATGGTTCTTTTGTTCGATAAAGTCCTTCTTTATATCCCCAAAAACTCAGTTTAGCTGGCGCGCTTCATTCAATAATCCACCGGTTTCCCTCCTTCAAAATGCATACAAAATGAATCCCAAACGTTACCAATAAACTTCTCCAAACAAGTCAAACAACGTTTATAATCAAACCTCAGGTACCCTAATATGTAAATAAACGATAAAATTTAAGACGGAGAATCGTTATTGTCTTTACCGGAGATAAACAACAAAGTACGCGCTCTAATCCACGCACATGAAAACACTACAGCCAAAATGAGAGCCACTTAGAAAAACTACAAATTCTAGCTCATTTTTCCAAAAACAAGCCTGAAACTCTTTCTAAAGACTTGACATCTAGTGGAAGCCCTAGGAACTGCAATCTGGGAGGTTTTTGTCTTATATTAAACATGACAGCCATTGGAAACAGTGGTGGGCTGAATCATTTTTTTTCTGGATGGTTTGACCTCGGATTTTCGCCTGCCATGTCAGTTCTGTTGTACTCACAGACATTATTTTAACAGTTTTAGAAATTTTTGTGTTTTATACCCAAATCTACCAATTATATGCATATCCTAACTTCTGGGCCTGAGTAACAGGCAGTTTACTTTGGGCATGCTTTTCATCCAGATGTCAAAATACTGCCCCCTAGCCCAAATGAATTTGGGTCAAATGTTTTGGGTAGCCTTCCACAAGCTTCCCACAATAATTTGGGTGAATTTTGGCCCATTCCTCCTGACAGAGCTGGTGTAACTGAGTCAGGTTTCTAGGCCTCCTTGCTCGCACACATTTTTTCAGTTCTTCCCACAAATATTCTATAGGATGGAGGTCAGCCCTTTGATGGCCACTCCAATACTTTTACTTTGTTGGCCTTAAGCCATTTTGCCACAACTTTGGAAGTATGCTTGGGGTCATTGTCCATTTGGAAGACCCATTTGCCACCTGACTGATGTCTTGAGATATTGCTTCAATGTATCCACATAATGTTCCATCCTCATGATGCCATCTATTTTGTGAAGTGCACCAGTCCCTCCTGCAGCAAAGCACCCCCACAACATGATGCTGCCACCCCCGTGTTTACATTTTTTTATTACCTTTATTTAACTAGGCAAGTCAGTTAAGACCAAATTATTATTATTATTATTATTATTATTTTTAATGACAGCCTAGGAACAGTGGGTTAACTGCCTTGTTCAGGGGCAGAACGACTGCTTTTTTTTACCTTGTCAGCTCAGGGATTCAATCTTGCAACCTTTCGGTTACTAGTCCAACGCTCTAATCACTAGGCTACCTGCCGATGGTGTTCTTCGGCTTGCAAGACTCCCCCTTTTTCCTTCAAACATAACAATGGTCATTATGGCCAAACAGTTCTATTTTTGTTTCATCAGACCAGAGGACATTTCTCCAAAAAGTACGATCTACAATTTCTAAGCAAGAAGCTGAAGGCAGGGCTCCATTTTTATGGAATGGTCTGCCTATCCATGTGAGAGATGCAGACTTGGTCTCAACCTTTACGTCTTTATTGAAGACTCATCTCTTCAGTAGGTCCTATGATTGAGTGTAGTCAGGCCAAGGAGTGTGAAGGTGAACGGAAAGGCACTGGGGCAATGAACCACCTTTGCTGTCTCTGCCTGGCCAGTTCCCCTCTCTCCACTGGGATTCTATGCCTCTAACCCTATTACAGGGACTGAGTCACTGGCTTACTGGTGCTCTTCCATGCCGTCCATAGGAGGGGTGCGTCACTTGAGTGGGTTGAGTCACTGACATGATCTTCCTGTTCGGGTTAGCTCCCCCCTTGGGTTGTGCCGTGGGGGGGATCTTCGTGGGCTATACTCGGCCTTGTCTCAGGATGGTAAGTTGGTGGTTGAAAATATCCATCTAGTGTTGTGGGGGCTGTGCTTTGGCAAAGTGGGTGGGGTTATATCCTGCCTGTTTGGCCCTGTCCGGGGGTATCGTCAGACAGGGCCACAGTGTCTCCCAACCACCCCTGTCTCAGCCTCCAGTTTTTATGCTACAGTAGTTTGTGTTGGGTGGCTAGGGTCAGTCTGTTATATCTGGAGTATTTCTCCTGTCTTATCCGGTCTCCTGTGTAATTTTAAGTATGTTCGTTCTCTCTCTCTCTCTCTCTCTCTCTCTCTCTCTCTCTCTCTCTCTCTCTCTCTCTCTCTCTCTCTCTCTCTCTCTCTCTCTCTCTCTCTCTCTCTCTCTCTCTCTCGACCTCTCGACCTCTCGACCTCTCGACCTCTCGACCTCTCGACCTCTCGACCACTCTCTTGACCTCTCGACCTCTCTCTCTCTCTCTCTCTCTCTCTCTCTCTCTCTCTCTCTCGATCTCTCTCTCGACCTCTCTCTCTCTCTCTCGATCTCTCTCTCGACCTCTCTCTCGACCTCTCTCTCTCTCTCGACCTCTCTCTCTCTCTCTCTCTCTCTCTCTCTCTCTCTCTCTCTCTCGACCTCTCTCTCTCTCTCTCGACCTCTCTCTCTCTCTCTCGACCTCTCTCTCTCTCGACCCTCTCTCTCTCTCGACCTCTCTCTCTCTCTCGACCTCTCTCTCTCGACCTCTCTCTCTCGACCTCTCTCTCTCGACCTCTCTCTCTCTCTCGACCTCTCTCTCTCTCGACCTCTCTCTCTCTCGACCTCTCTCTCTCTCGACCTCTCTCTCTCTCTGCATGCTGGGAGTGTTTGGTGCATGCTGGGAATTGGTTGAGCAAGGGTGTGCGTGTGTTGTGTAGAGTTAGATATTCAGAACTTTCTTTAGGTTTCCTCTTTCTTGGTGGCATTCTTTGTTTTCTTCTGTGCATGATTAAGGTTATTATTTTTATTTGTTTGTTGTGGTAGAATTAAGTATTTTGTTTTCGTATCGAAATTACCCTGTTTTTGGCGGGGATGGCAGCCCGAATGGGGATGCCGTCCCTGTCACTTCGGCACGGCTTTAGGTGTGTTACTGAAGCTACTGTCACGGTGGAGGAGTTTCTGATCGCCGTGGGAGAGAAGGTAGGATATGAGAATGTTGCTTATGCGTCACGGATGAATAAAGCGGTGGTGGTTTTTCTTAAAGAAGAGTGTCTTGTTAATCGTATGGTTGAGCAAGGCGTACTTCTTAAAGGAATGTTTATTCAAGTTACGCCGCTTTTTTCTCCGTCAACAAGGGTAACGATTTCAAATGTACCGCCGTTTATTCCAAATGAGCTATTGGAGCGCGAGTTATTGCGCTTTGGGAAGTTTGCAAGTTCAATTAAGGTTGTCCCGTTGGGTTGCAAACACCCGGCGTTGAAACAGGTTATGTCTTTTCGGCGACAGGTGTTTATGTTTTTGGACTCACCGGAGCAGACTTTGGAGTTATCGTTTAAAGTCAAGTATGACAATAGATTGTATATGGCTTATGCTAGTACGGGTAGTCAACGGTGTTTTGAGTGTGGGGATGTTGGTCATAAGCGACATGCTTGCCCGAAAAGGGAGAAAGCAGAGGGAGGGGCGCAGGTGGTCCTCATAACGCCTGGGACCACTGATGTAGGGAGAGGTGGGCCGACAGTGGTTGAGCAGCCACAAGCACCTGCTGCTGAGGAACAAGTTATCCATGTTGAGGACACGGAGTTGCAACTTGTGTTAGAGGGAAATGTTATGCAGCAGAAACATTTTGTTGTAGAAAGCAAGGATAGATCTGAAGAGCCAGTTCCTCAGACTGGTGAGGAGGTGCCCAGTACGAGTGCTGGGGTACAGGAGGGGGTTCATATGGAGCTAGTCTCCCAGGTAGTGGAGGAGATGCCCACTATGAGTAACGGGGTACAGGAGGGGGTTCATGTGGAGCTAGACTCCCAGGTAGTGGAGGAGATGCCCACTGAGTAACGGGGTACAGGAGGGGGTTCATGTGGAGCTAGACTCCCAGGTAGTGGAGGAGATGCCCACTACGAGTAATAGGTTTCAGGTGGAGCTAGTCTCCCAGGTAGTGGAAGAGATGCCCACTACGAGTAATAGGGTTCAGGTGGGGTTAGTTTCCCAGGTAGTGGAGGAGATGCCCACTACCAGTAATAGGGTTCAAGTGGGGCTAGTCTCCCAGGTAGTGGAGGAGATGCCTGGTACGAGTGATGGGCTGCAAGTGGTGAGTGATGAAAGGGATGTATTAGAAGCGAGTCAGGGGTCTGTGGACTCAGTTGAGGAGGAGCAGGATATGGATATCTCTATTGGTATGATAGCAGCTGGTGACGACTCAATTTATGATCTAGAGGAGGTAAATAGGTTTTTGGATCAGACTTTTGGGAAATCTGTCAAATTGGCAGAATATTTTGATTACGATAAGTTTGTGAGGTCAGCTGTGATGTTACAGAAGACGGTGGGGTTAGACCAGTTAAGTGAGAAGAAGCGGTTTCGCTTGAGGAAATTTGTTACTGCTGTCACAGCAGCAAAAGGTGGTGGGAAACGTGGTCAGGGTAAGAGAAAATTTAAACAATGATGTTGATCATGCTTCATAGGGTGTCTTCTTTTTTCTCTTTGGTTTCTCTGTGGTTTCTTCTGCTTTTCCTTTCTCTTTTCTATGTGGAGGTACTAAGGGCAGGTTCTCTCAATATTAATGGTGGAAGGGACAGGAATAAGAGGGCTTGGGTATTAGAAATAATAAAACAGAAAAGGCTTAATGTAGTTTTTCTACAGGAGACACATAGTGATGAGGAAAAGAAGGTTGACTGGGGTATGTGGTGGGAGGGGCAGCATATACTCAGTTATGGTACAAATTTCAGTGCTGGGGTGGCAATCTTGTTTTCTTCAGGCTTAGGGGTGACTGTGGTATCTACAACAGAGATTGTCAAGGGTCGGGTTTTATTGGTCAAGGCGGAAGTTATGTTTTTTTTTTCTTTTTTTGAATGTATATGCTCCTAATGAGGGTACAGAGCGTATTGCTGTATTTGACAAAATAAAGGAAACTTTAAGACAGTGTGACCAAGAGGGTTGTATGGTTTTAGGGGGGGACTGGAACTGTACAGTGGATTTTACTGTTGATCGCACCGATGAAGAACCTCACCTGCGGTCAGCCACTTGCCTGTCTGGTCTACTAACTGAGTTTGAGCTTTCTGATGTGTGGAGAGTCAGGAATGCAAAAGTTAGGCAGTACACATGGCTAAAAGTTAATGAAGGTCGTGTCAGTGCAGCAAGGTTAGACAGGTTGTATGTATCTGATCAATACTGTAGTAGGGTTGGAAGGTGTGATATTACTCCTGTGGGTTTCTCTGATCACCATTTTGTTACTGTTGATATTCATTTGTCCTGTCCACGAAGGTCATCATCGTACTGGTATTTTAATGTTAAATTGTTACATGATGTCATGTTTTGTGAAAGGTTTTTGTTGTTTTGGGAAAAATGGAGGGTTACAAAAGGAAATTTTGAGTCCTTGAGACAATGGTGGGAGGTTGGGAAGGCCCAAATACGATTATTTTGTCAACAGTATACTGCTCTGTCTCGAATTGAAGTCAAAGAGACTGTCAAGGCCCTTGAACAGGACATCAAATCTATTGAATTGAAGCTGCTCACTCAGAACGACCCTGGATTAGTCATGAATTTACAGGACAAGAGACATGAACTGAGATTGTTTCTGCATGAAAGAGTGAAGGGTGCCTTGATTAGGTCTCGGTTCGCTTCACTCAAGGATATGGATGCTCCTAGCGCTTTCTTTTTTAACCTAGGACAATCGACACTGCAACGTAAACAGATGGTCTGCCTTCGTCTCCCTGATGGGAAGGTAACCACAGATGACAGGGAAATGCGTCAACATGCCGTAGATTTCTACTCTGCCCTCTATAAGGCGGAGGATTGTGACTCTCTGTGTACTGAACAGTTGCTACACGGTCTTCCTCAATTGGGACCTGAGCAGAGAGTCGCATTGGACTCTGACATTACACTGCAAGAGCTGTCCACAGCAGTTATGCAGCTCTCATCAGGCCGAGCCCCTGGCATTGATGGTTTACCATCTGAGTTTTATAAACACTTTTGGGGGTCTATTGGAGAGGATTTTTATGAGGTGATGTGTGAATCTTTTAATGAGGGTTCTCTTCCTGTATCCTGTCAACGTGCGGTGCTTTCATTATTGCCAAAAAAGGGGGATTTGGCTCTCTTAAAAAATTGGAGACCTGTTGCGTTGCTGTGCGCAGAATATAAAATTGTTTCTAAATGTCTCTCAAACAGGTTGAAAGAGTATCTGGGATTGTTGGTCCACAAGGACCAGTCTTACTGTGTACCTGATCGCTCTATTGTTGACAATTTGTTTCTGATAAGAGATGTTTTAGACATTTGTAAACTGTCTGATGTAAATGTGGGTTTACTTTCGTTGGATCAGGAGAAGGCTTTTGACCGTGTGGACCATCAGTACTTGTTTAAAACAATGAAAGCCTTTGGGTTTGGGGATGTTTTTTTGTCGTGGATGAATTTACTGTATGCTGGGGCCTCGTGTATGGGGAAGGTGGGGGGTGGTTTGAGCTGCCCCATCCCTGTCCAAAGGGGCATCAGGCAGGGATGCCCAATTTCTGGGCAGTTATACAGTCTGGCGATTGAACCAATGCTTTGTTTTTTAAGAGCGAGGCTTACTGGTTTCTCTGTGCCAGGTGTAATGAAGGGTCCCACGATAGCACTGTCTGCATATGCAGATGACGTGACAGTTTTTATTACAGGGGCTGAGGATGTTAAGATTCTCTCAAACGCTCTAAAGGTGTATGAGGGGGCCTCCTCAGCTAGAGTCAATTGGGGAAAGAGTGAAGCGCTGTGGGCAGGTCAGCTTCAGATGGGGTCTGCTCCACGGTTACCAGGGGGGCTTCAGTGGGGCAGAGATGGGATGAAGACTTTGGGGGTTTTTCTAGGCTCCGATGTCTTTCAGAAAAAGAACTGGGAGGGTGTAGTGGAGAAAGTGTGTGCCAGACTGTCAAGATGGAAATGGGTGCTGCCCCAGCTGTCTTATAGGGGAAGGGTACTGGTAGCTAATAATCTTGCTGCCTCTACCCTGTGGCACAGACTAATGATTTTACAGCCACCAAAGGGTCTGATTCAAGAGCTTCAGAGGACCCTTGTCAATTTCTTCTGGTCTGGATAAAAGCTGCAGCCCTGTACCTGCCACTACACGAGGGTGGGCAAGGCTTGGTGGATATTTCCTCTAGGATCATGGCTTTCCGGCTTCATGCAGCCCAGAGGCTGTTGTCCAGAGACAGTTCTAGCTGGGTCGACACAGCCTATATATTGATGAGGAGAGCGGGCTGTTTGGGCTTAGATAAGCACCTTTTCCTCTTAAAGCTGGAGGGGGGTGATTTGCCTGGCCTGACTCCATTTTATGAGTCTGTTATGCAGGCTTGGAGAGTTTTTGTGAAGTCTCGTAAGGCCGGCACGCCACCAGGGATGTGGCTTTTTGAAGAGCCTCTTTTTCACAACACTGCCATCCAGTCCCGTGTTCTGGGTTCAGCTAGCCTACGTTCATGCCTGTTAGGCGTGGGGTGTACTAAACTGGGTCATCTGATGCAGAACAGGAATAGATCGTTGGAGGAGCTGGGAGAAAGAGCGGGGATCCGATCATCTCGCCTACTGAGGAAGGTCGTCGATGAGGTCTGTGACTCCCTGCCAGTGCTTCATCTGCAGTATGTGACTGACATTTCCAATTGTGATCGGTGGAAGGAGGGTCTGGATTATGTGTTCCCTGCACTGATTGTTAGTGCTGCAGCGGGGGCATTCATGGAGGACGTGGGGATGCTGCTTTCTTTCGATACCCCGGAGCTGGGGGAGTTCAAGGAGGTGGGAAAGAAGGCCATGTACAGAGTATGTGTAAAGGCGTCCCATGCATCTTCCCTGGAAGGGGTAAAATCGACGAGGTGGGCGGGTGTGCTTGGTCCAGGTGCCTCCCCAAAAGGCTGTTGGCGATCACTGTACAAACTGCCTATTGATAAGAGGACAGCTGACCTCCAATGGAGGATAGTACACGGAGCTATAGCCACTAACATGCATCTGGTACACCTGGACCCTACTGTTGGGGAAGGGTGTCCATTTTGTGCGGAGTCTGAAACTCTGGCACATCTGTTTTTACAGTGTCCCAGGTTGGTCGGGATGATTGACCTGATCACTAATTGGTTCTCAACGTTGGGAGAGGTTTTTTCTTCCCAACTGTATATATTTGGGCCAAAGTACAGGTTCAGTCGAAAGGGTGTAGTTGTGTTGCTTAATTTTGTGTTAGGGGCAGCAAAATTAGCGATATGGAAGACCCGAAAGAACAGTATTCGGGGACAGGGGTCTGTTGATGTGGTGGGAATGCTGGAGGGAATGTTGGCAGCGAGACTGAGGGTTGAGTTTGCCTATTATAAACTGGTCAACAATATTGATCTGTTTATGAGTATATGGGGTATTCAGAGGCTGTTGTGTATAGTTACTGTGGAGGAGGAATTGGAGTTGTGTTTTAAATTGATGTGTAACTATGTTTTTGTATGAGTATTTATTGTATGGTGGGCTCCCAGACCCAATAAAGATGATTTAAAACTAAAAAAAAAATCTCTCTCTCTCCTCCTCTCCTCTCCTCTCCTCTCCTCTCCTCTCCTCTCCTCTCCTCTCCTCTCCTCTCCTCTCCCCTCTCTCTCTCTCTCTCAGCCCTAGGACCATGCCCAGGACTACCTGGCCTGATGACTCCTTGCTGTTCCCAGTCCACCTGGTCGTGCTGCTGCTCCAGTTTCAACTGTTCTGCCTTCGGCTATGGAACCCTGACCTGTTCACCGGACGTCCTACCTGTCCCAGACCTGTTGTTTTCAGCTCTCTAGAGACAGCAGGAGCGGTAGAGACACTCTGAATGATCGGCTATGAAAAGCCAACTGACATTTACTCCTGATGTGCTGACCTGTTGCACCCTCGACAACCACTGTGATTACTATTATTTGACCCTGCTGGTCATCTATGAACATTTGAACATCTTGTCCATGTTCTGTTATAATCTCCACCCGGCACAGCCAGAAGAGGACTGGCCACCCATCATAGCCTGGTTCCTCTCTAGGTTTCTTCCTAGGGAGTTTTTCCTAGCCACCGTGCTTCTACACCTGCATTGCTTGCTGTTTGGGGTTTTAGTCTGGGTTTCCGTCCAGCACTTTGTGACATCAGCTGATGTAAGAAGGGCTTTATAAATACATTTGATTGATTGATTGATCTTTGTCCCCATGTGCAGTTGCAAACCGTAGTCTGGGTTCTTTATGGCAGTTTTGGAGCAGTGGCTTCTTCCTTGCTGAGCGGCCTTACAGGTTATGTTGATATAGGACTCGTTTTACTGTGGATATAGATACTTTTGTACCTGTTTCCTCCAGCATCTTCACAAGGTCCTTTGCTGTTGTTCTGGGATTGATTTGCACTTTTCGCACCAAAGCATTCATCTCTGGAAGACAGAAGGCGTCTCCTTCCTGAGCGGTATGACGGCTGCGTGGTCCCATGGTGTTTATACTTGCATACTATTGTTTGAATAGATGAACGTGGTACCTTCAGGCGTTTGGAAATTGCTCCCAAGGATGAACCAGACTTGTGGAGGTCTACAATTTTTTTTCTGAGGTCTTGACTCAAATGATGTCAATTAGCCTATCAGAAGCTTCTAAAGCCATGACATAATTTTCTGGAATTTTCCAAGCTGTTTAAAGGCACAGTCAACTTAGTGTATGTAAACTTCTGACCCACTGGAATTGTGATACTGTGAATTATAAGTGAAATAATCTGTCTGTAAACAATTGTTGGAAAAATGACTTGTGTCATGCACGCAGTATATGTTCTAACCGACTTGCCACAATTACAGTTTGTTAACAAGACATTTGTGGAGTGGTTGAAACACTTAGGTTGGAGTCATTAAAACTAGTTTATGTAAACTTCCGACTTCAACTGTATATGCATTTATTATTTGAAATCTGACTGATGTAACCCACAAGGTTCTGTGGTTCCCTGAGATAGGCTGTAGACTCCGTCCCGGTCACTCCCTAGCCACACCCACACCCACTTATCTCCCTCACTAGCTTTAAGCACCAGCTGTCAGAGCAGCTCACAGATCACTGCAGCTGTACATAGCCCATCTATAATTTAGCCCAAACAACTACCTCTTCCCCTACTGTATTTATTTATTTTATTTATTTTGCTCCTTTTCACCCCATTATTTCTACTTTGCACTTTCTTCTACTACAAATCTACCATTCCAGTGTTTTACTTGCTATATTGTTTTTACTTTGCCACCATGGCCTTTTTTGCCTTTACCTCCCTTATCTCACCTCATTTGCTCACATTGTATATAGACGTATTTTTCTACTGTATTATTGACTGTATGTTTGTTTTACTCCGTGTAACTCTGTGTTGTTGTATGTTGTCGAACTGCTTTGCTTTATCTTGGCCAAGTCGCAATTGTAAATGAGAACTTGTTCTCAACTTGCCTACCTGGTTTAAATAAAGGTGAAAAAAAAAAAATCACTTCCTGGTTTTGAGGAAGAGGGAAGCCATTTTTAGAGGGAAGCCATGTTGTGGTCAGAAATGTTTGTTAACTAAACTGTTTATAGTCTAAAAGTCTAGTTCTCTCACACCATACATGTAAGAACTTTCTCAAAGACGTGTAAGGTATATTGTTTTGATTATTAAAATATGCTTTCTTTGTGTGGACTATTGACTTCCAATAAGTGTGGACGGCTGTTACTAAGGCCTACTTACGTATTCGTTTTTTTTCTCTATGGTCTATTTTTCCTTGGAATATTACACAGACATACAACTGAACAGGTTAGATCAATCCTTATTATATTTCTTGCTGCTGGAATATTTAGATTTTTGCTCATTTTCTTTTTTGGGGGGGGATTTGGGAATTTTTCTATTAGCGGCATTGCTAACTGACGTTATACCGCTATAGAACATTCCGTGTTTTGATTGATGTTCACTAACACGTAGTATATTATGTCCACATTGATTTTTAACAATTTGTTAGAAGTTATGAACTGAATTGATCACTTATAAGTCGTTCAGCTGGGCACTCCAATGGCCTGAGTCACCATTTCAGAGACTCATTGGTTATACAATAAAAAAATTCTCCCGAAGCATCCCTTTCAAAAGTAACAAAAAAACAACCTCATCAGAAAGACTCCTCTACTTCTCATATCCCTCCCAGGCAATAAATATGCCATGATGGTTTTATTATTGTACTCATTATTTGGGTGGTGGGAGTCTCATCACCCCCTCTAATCTGGATCTAATGGCTCTGACCCACCCGGGACACAGGTGGTCGCCAGAACCGCCCTGATTGGGTCCATTTATTAGGCCAGTCAGAGACGGTGTCGGCCCGACTTGTCATTACGTTCTGGAGATCCATGGTTTCATTCCATGGCCAATGAGGGGCTAATATGTGGATATTAGCCCGCTCCTCTCACGTCTCCCAATAGCCCAAGCTCTGTTCTCTTCTAATGGGTCAATTAGGCTAGGTTAATTCTGAATGGGACCCTCTGCAAATCACTGATTATCACCTACCCTCAAACCACAAGCCCCGTCCGACTGCAACTCCCCTCCAACCAGCGACCGCCATCCCTCTATTTATTATTCATCGCAATCAAGAGTGGTGGCTGGAGAAAGTTGCTTTTCTCTCCCTCTCCACCTCCCTCCATCCCTCGCCTCCTCTCTTTTTTTCACCTCTCCTCTCCTCTTGGAAGAATTGCTTTTATTGAGTAACGGCAGGCAAACACTCCCCACTCCTGGATGCCAAGCTTCCAGCAGCCAGCCCTCCCTCCCTATAGCCCTCCCCTTGTGGAAAATGAGGCAATTCTCTCATTGTAATAATGCGCCTCTGTCATCTCCCCATTATCGGCATGATAAAAGATGAAATATTCACAGAGGCTGGCCTCCTAACCTGATCTGGGCTTGATATTGGGGCTTTGGAAAATGAGTTTTATCAGCTTTAATATACTCCTTGGCAGACTGACCCTTGAAATTAAACATTATTACAGAGCGGATATTTAAAAAACCGGGGCCACAAATTACATCAAAATGAAAATATTAAGGAACATTACGAATATATCAAGTGGCGCTCGGTGGCTTGCCGGCTTGGCGGATCCATGCCCCCCCCCCGCCTTATCTGCCTGCCACCATTGAGGAGCAATGCCGGTCGGGGTGGCGGTGGCGGCGGCGTTGTAAGTGTCACCGCGGCGACGTCGGGGCTGGGGAAATAATAACAATGCAGCCTGTCCCACCGTCATGTGTCTGCATAAACTAATTATCCTCCCGGCACTTCTCATCGCAAAGCTTTATTAGGAGAGCACAGCACTGGCGGAAGTGTCGCACTCAGAGCCAGAGTGCTTGTGTGTGTGCAAGGGAGTGTGTGTGTTTAAGAGTGTTGGTTTGTTTCAGAGTGGGAGTGCATTTATGTGTGTGTACGTTTGTGTGTGGATGAAGGTGGGTGTGTGTGTGTGTGTTTGTGTGTTTAAGAGTGGAAGAGCATTCATGTGTGGGAGTGTATTTGTATGTCTGTGTGTGGGTGGGTGGGTGGGTGTGTGTAGGATGGGTGGAATTGCCAGGCTTTTCCTGCCTGCTTCTCCTTTCTAGTGGCTACAGGTTCACTACATGTTTCACTGCAACACAATGGTCATTAGATAGATAATTGAAGCCAGTAGGCAGTCAGTCTCTCTCTCTCTCTCTCTCTTAGTAATCACTTTAAAAGTGAAGCCCAAATCCCAAAAATGGAGCGAAAACGGATCCAGTTCCCTGAAGTGTGTGGTGATTTGTCACTTTGTGATCGGGGATATGAGAAATGCAATAAAAAGCGGAGGAGATATGATTTGAATAGATTTCAGAGGAAGTCACTCCTTAGGGGAGCAGGATGAGTAAGCAGCCTCCCCGAGGACCGAATTAAAACTTTACTTTTGGTCACGGCACTCTCCTCACAGTGCTGTCGCTTATCGCCTGTGTGTGTGTGTGTGTGTGTGTGTGTGTGTGTGTGTGTGTGTGTGTGTGTGTGTGTGTGTGTGTGTGTGTGTGTGTGTGTGTGTGTGTGTGTGTGTGTGTGTGTGTGTGCGCACATGTGTTATTGTCTCTGTCGGTATGTATGTGTGTGTGTGTGTGTGTGTCCTGCGTGAGTGGAAACCCAACCACTGCCCCTCACCCTGAGGTTACACAGCAAAGCTCTCCTCCGGTCTCAGATGAGTATTCACAGCAGCACTTCTCTCACTCTCTCTCTCTCTCTTTCAATCTCTCTCTCTTTCAATCTATCTCCCTCTCTCATTCTCTCTCAAAACCCAGTGCTGGGGCTTTGCATACTGAGGCGTTATGTGTTTGTGCTCCCCACACTCAATTCCCCCCAGAAACAAGAAACCGGGTAGACTCCAGTCCATGCACATGCATTTTTACTCCTGGGTGGGGATCCGCTCAGCCAAAGTCATGCAGCTGCATACACACCTCAAGATACATTTATGCTATCTAGTATTACGTTACCTATGTGTTGTGTAAATGTTGCTGGGAAATTCTGAGGGTTAAGATGTTTCTGTGACAGAGATCGAAGGTCATCTTTTCAGAGACATTTAATATTACATTGCCTATATGTTGTGTAAATGTTTTGTAAATGTTGCTGGAGGTTGAATCATCATCATGAGGGTTAAGATGTATCTGTGACAGAGACAGAATGATCAGCCCAAGGAGAGAATGATTAGGGAAAAATGACTTTCTCTCTCTCAATTCAATTCAATTCAATGGGGCTTTACTGGCATGGGAAACATGTTTACATTGCCAAAGCAAGTGAATAAACAATAAACAAACGTGACATGAAACAAATTTAACATCATTAACAAAGGAGACTATTAGAAATCAACAGTAAACATTGCACTCAATAAGGTTTCAAAAATATAAAGACATTTCAAGTGTTATTTTATCAGTGTTTTAACAATGTGAACATTGTTGTAGTACGAAAAGTGAGGGAAGATAAATAAACAGATACATATTGGTGGTATTTCCAATGTTGTTTGTGCTCCACTGGTTGCCCTATTCTCATGGCAATGTCCCACCAATCTTGCTGCTGTGATTGCAATTCATCAATGTTAGATTTTTTAAATCTTTGAGTCTGTGTGATCTGTGGGAAATATGTGTCTCTAATGTGGTCTGTCACACCCTGATCTGTTTCACCTGTGTTTGTGCTTGTCTCCACCCCCCTCCAGGTGTCGCCAATCTTCCCCAGTATCCCCAGTGTATTTATACCTGTGTTCTCTGTTTGCCTGTTGCCAGTTCATTTTGTCTTGTGAAACCTACCAGCGGTTTTCGCCTCGCTCCTGTCTGTTCTAGTTCCTGTTTTCTAGTTTTTCCCGGTTTTGACCTTTCTGCCTGCCCTGACCCTGCCTGCCATTCTGTAACTTGCCACACCACACTGGATTATTGACCCCTGCCTGCTCTGAGACTGCCTGCCGTTCTGGACCTTTTGAACCCTATCTGGATTACTGACCTCTGCTTGCCTTGTTGTTTTGCCTGCCCCCTGTACTAGTAATACACTTTTGTTACTTCGACACTGTCTGCATCTGGGTCTTACCTGAAACGTGATATGGTCATACATTTGGCAGGAGGTTAGGAAGTGCAGCTCAGTTTCCGCTAGAGTTGAATGGTGGGAAACCAGTTACCGGGATTTACAGCCTAAAACCACTCCCTTTTCCCGGGACAAATAACTGTGATAAATTATTTATATGAGCAGCATGGCATGAAAGGGAACTGTTAAATTATATGCAATATACTGAATAGCCCTATATATAGATGTCCTAGCCTACCTCTTTCAGGTAATAAATTCAATGCAGTATTAGCCTTATATTTAGCTAATTAATGATGGGTTATGCATAATAAGCTTTTATGTCTGTCTTGTGCAATATGCAAGCTCCTGTGTTTCCCTGGCCTCTATGGGTTCTTTGTGTTTGTGAACAGAGCCCCAGAATCAGCTGACTGAGGGGACTCTTCTCTAGGTTAATCTCTCTGTAGGTGAGGGCTTTGTGGTGGAATTTGTGGGCATCACTTCCTTTTAGGTGGTTGTAGAATTGAACAGTTCTTGTATGGATTTTGATAACTAGTGGGTATAGTCCTAATTCTGCTCTGCATGCATTATTTGGGGTTTTGTGTTGTACACAAGTATATTTTAGCTGAATTCTACATGCAGAGTCTCAATTATAGTAATGGCGCCGGATGGGATGGCTGCTGTTTTATGGGCTCCTATCCAACTGTGCTATTTTGTTTGTTTTTACGCATTGTTTGTAACGTATTATGTAAATAAAGTTGCTACTACCATCTCTTATGACCAAACAGAGCTTCTGGACATCAGAACAGCGATTACTCACCTCGAACTGGACAAAGATTTTTTTCTTTAATGAGTGTGACGCGAAGGATATAGTGCTTTCTGGAGAACAGGTCCAAATCCCAGTCAATCGCGTGAAGAAAGGGTAGAGATACCGAGGGAGAAGGTTGGGATGCCTTGTTAGGATTCGTAGGCGAGTGAGCAAATCGCCATTACCATCGGTTCTATTGGTCAATGTGCAATCACTGGAAAACAAACTCGATGGTCTACGGTCGAAACTATCCTACCAACGGGACATTAAAAACTGAACAACGACACGGATAACATAGAGCTGGCTGTTTTTTCTGTGTATCGCCAGGACAGAGTAGCTACGTCTGGTAAGAAGAGGGGCGGGGGTGTGTGTCCATTTGTTAATAACTGCTGGTGTGCGATGTCTAATTTTTAAAGAAGTCTCGAGGTATTGCTAACCTGAGGTAAAGTACCTCATGATAAGCTGTAGACCACACTACATACCAAGAGAGTTCTCATCTATATTATTAGTAGCCGTCTATATACCACCACAAACCGATGCTGGCACTAAGACCGCACTCAACAAGCTGTATAAGGCCATAAGCAAACAAGAAAATGCTCATCCAGAAGCGGCGATCCTAGTTGCAGGTAAACTTAAATTCGTTTTACCTCATTTCTACATGCAACCAGAGGCTAAAAAAATGATAGACCACCTTTACTCCACAAACAGAGATGCATACAAAGCTCTCCCTCACCCTCCATTTGGCAAATCTGACAATAACTATATCTTCCTGATTCCTGCTTACAAGCAAAAACTAAAGCAGGAAGTACCAGTGACACGTTCAATATGGAAATTGTCCGATGACACGCCACAGGACTGTTTTGCTAGCACAGACTGGAATATGTTCTGGGATTCATCCAATGGCATTGAGGAGTATACCACCTCTGTCACCGGATTCATCAATAAGTGTATTGAGGACGTCGTCCCCACAGTGACCGTGCATACATATCCAAACCAGAAACCATGGACTACAGGCAAAATGCCCACCGAGCTAAAGGCTGGAGCTGCCGCTTTCAAGGAGAGGGACACTAATCCGGACGCTTATAAGAAATCCCGCTATGCCCTCAGATGAACCATCAAACAGACAAAGCATCAATACAGGACCAAGATTGAGTCCCACTTTGATGGCTCTGACATTCGTTGAATGTGGCCGGTCTTGTAAGCTATTACGAACTAAAAGGGAATCCCAGCCACGAGCTGCCCAGTGATGCAAGCCTACCAGACGAGCTACAGTTGAAGTAGGAAGTTTACATTCACTTAGGTTGGCGTCATTAAAACTCATTTTTCAACCACCCCACAAATGTCTTGTTAACAAACTATAGTTTTGGCAAGTCGGTTAGGACATCTACTTTGTACATGACACAAGTAATTTTTCCAACAATTGTTTACAGACAGATTATTTCACTTAGAATTCACTGTATTACAATTCCAGTGGGTCAGAAGTTTACATACACTAAGTTGACTGTGCCTTTAAACAGCTTGAAAAATTCCAGAAAATTATGCATGGCTTTAGAAGCTTCTGATAGGCTAATTGACATCATTTGAGTCAATTGGAGGTGTACCTGTGGATGTATTTCAAGGCCTACCTTCAAACTCAGTGCCTCTTTGCTTGACATCATGGGAAAATCAAAGGAAATCAGCCAAGACCCCAGAAAAACATTGTAGACCTCCACAAGTCTGGTTCATCCTTGGGAGCAATTTCGAAATGCCTGAATGTACCACATTCATCTGTACAAACAATACTACGCAAGTATAAATACCATAGGACTATGCAGCCGTCATACCGCTCAGGAAGGAGATGTGTTCTGTCTCCTAGAGATGAACGTACTTTGGTGTGAAACGTGCAAATCAATCCCAGAACAACAGCAAAGGACCTTGTGAAGATTCTGGAGGAAACAGGTACAAAAGTATATATATCCACAGTAAAATGAATCCTATTTTAACATAACCCGAAAGGCCGCTCAGCAAGGAAGAAGCCTTTGCTCCAAACCCAGACTACGGTTTGCAACTGCACATGGGGAAAAAGATTGCACTTTTTGGAGAAATGCCCTCTGGTCTGATGAAACAAAAATAGAACTGTTTGGCTATAATGACCATTGTTATGTTTGGAGGAAAAAGGGGGAAGCTTGCAAGCTGAAGAACACCATCCCAACTGTGAAGCACAGGGGTGGCAGGATCATGTTAAGGTGGTGCATTGCTGCAGGAAGAACTGGTGCACTTCACAAAATAGATGGCATCATGAGGATGGAAAATTATGTGGATATATTGAAGCAACATCTCAAGACATCAGTCAGAAAGGTAAAGCTTGGTCGCAAATGGGTCTTCCAAATGGACAATGACCCCAAGCATACTTCCAAAGTTGTGACAAAATGGCTTAAGGACAACAAAGTCAAGGTATTGGAGTAGCCATAACAAAGGGCTGACCTCAATCCCATAGAAAATTTGTGGGCAGAGCTGAAAAAGCGTGTGCGAGCAAGGAGGCCTACAAACCTGACTCAGTTATACCAAATCAGTCAGGAGGAATGGGACAAAATTCACCCAACTTTTTGTGGGAAGCTTGTGGAAGTCCACCCAAAACGTTTGACCCAAGTTAAACAATTTAAAGCAATGCTATCAAATACTAATTGAGTGTATGTACACTTCTGACCCACTGGGAATGTGATGAAAGAAATTAAAGCTGAAATAAATCATTCTCTCTACTATTATTCTGACATTTCACATTCTTAAAATTAAGTAGTGATCCTAACTGATCTAAGACAGGGAATTATTACTAGGATTAAATGTCAGGAATTGTGAAACTGAGTTTAAATGTATTTGGCAAAGGTGTATGTAAACTTCCGACTTCAACTGTAAATGCTTTTTATGCTTGCTTCGAGGCAAGCAACACTGAAGCATGCATGAGAGCACCAGCTGTTCCAGACGACTGTGTGATCACGCTCTCCGTAGCTGATGTGAGCAAGACCTTTAAACAGGTCAACATTCACAAGGCCACGGGACCAGACTGATTACCAGGGCGTGTACTCAAAGCATGCGCTGACCAACTGGCAAGTGTCTTCACTAACATTTTCAACCTCTCCCTGACAAAGTCCCTGTGCCCAAGAATGCGAAGTTAATCTGCCTAAATGACTACCGCCCCGTAGCACTCACGTCGGTAGCCATGAAGTGCTTTAAAAGGCTGGACATCAACACCATCATCGCGGAAACCCTATACCCATTCCAATTCGCATACCGCTGTGAGAGAAATATTACGCATTTACCTGATGTATTTGATATTAATGATTAACAATTATTATTTAACTAATAATAAGACATTTCTGTCCTACTAGTGTCTGTGTTTTTATGGTCTCCACTCTAGTTCCCTGCAGCTAATCTGGGTGTATGGTCACCAGAGTTGGCTTGAGCTGACAAATGAGTTAAAGACTGCATTACATAGATACAAATGTGTTTTACAAGGGATAGCTTATGAGTAGAACAATCCCTCATTGTCTCAAAATTATCCGTGCATCTGGGAAACTAAGCCAGGGTGGGGTTAAGACAACAGCCCCATGCAGATAACGACCGAATGAACCCAGAGTGCTTTATGATGCCCCGATATGCATGGGATGGGTGGAACCAACCATGACTAAGCATTTTTAGTGTCAGCTATATATAGTACTCTGCATTTGTGTAAAGGTTAGGTTACGCGGTCCAACACTCAAGGGTGTGGGGTTGACCAGCCTCATTATTGCAATAATTAATCGATATTGAATAAAGATAATTGTTTGAAGAAATGACAGTCTCTCTCACTTGATTAGAATATTCCACGACAACACCCCAACAGATCCACAGCAATCTCAATTGCACTCCATGAGGCCATTTCCCACCTCGACAAAAGGAACACCTATGTGAGAATGCTGTTCAGTGACTACAGCTCAGCACTCAGCACCATAGTGCCCACAAAGCTCATCACTAAGCTAAGAACCCTGAGACTAAACACCTCCCTCTGCAACTGGATCCTGAACTTCCTAAAGGGCCGCCCCCAGGTGGTAAGGGTAGGCAACAACACACCTGCCATGCTGATCCTCAACACCGGTTCCCCTCAGGGGTGCATGCTTAGTCCCTCCTTTACTCCTTGTTCACCCACAACTGCGTGGCCAAACACGACTCCAACACCATCATTAAGTTTGTTGACGACACAACAGTGGTAGGCCTGATCACCGACATCGATGAGACAGCCTGTAGGGAGGAGGTCAAAGTTCTGTCAGTGTGGTGCCAGTCCAACAACCTCTCCCTCAATGTGAGCAAGACAAAGGAGATGATCACCGAACAGGACCCCATTTACATCGACAGGGCTGAAGTGGAGCAGGTCGAGGGTTTTAAGTTCCTTGGTGTCCACATCACCAACAAACTATTATGGTCCGAACACACCAAGACAGTCATGAAGAGGGCACAACAACACCTTTTCCCCCTCAGGAGACTGAAGCGATTTGGCATGGGTCCCCAGATCCTCAAAAAGTTCTACAGCTGCACCATCAAGAACATCCTGACCGGTTGCATCACCACCTGGTATGGCAACTGCTCGGTATCTGACCGTAAGGCGCTACAGAAGGTGAGTCTACAGTACTACTGCCAAGAGGCGATCTATAGGTGTACCCACAGTCGGAGTCCCGTCGAAGCCTACCATTGACTATGTACAGACCCAGCGTGCGATAGAGCTGCAGGAGTTGTGACCAATTTTTGTTGGTTGTTTTGTCATAGTTGTATTCAGGTGGGCATAATGGGGAGGGAATGCTGTCACCTCCAGGTAGGTGTTTGTCCCCTTGTGTGCTAAGAGTGTCAGGTTCTGGTTAATCTTCCCATCTAGCGTGCAGAAGCTGTCGTCATTAAAGTATGGGGATTCTATTGGGGGTGTATAGGTAGCACACATGATAACATTCTTCTCTGCTCCCTATTAATTTCTTACCAGATGTAAAATGCTACTGTTTTGATTAATTTAATAGAGTGGATTAGGTCTGATCTATACCAAATTAGCATACCCATTGAGTCCCTTCCCTGTTTTACTCCTGGTAGTTTGGTGGATGGGATTACCAGCTCTCTGTAACCCAGAGGGCAACCAGTGTGTCCATCTCCTCTATACCATGCTTCTTGGAGAATAACAATGTCTGTGTTCCTGCTCTTTAGGCCAAAGGCAGATGACCTTAGACCTTGAATATTCCAGCATGAGATGGTAAAAGCTTAGTGTCCTCTCTCTCTCACTCTCTCACTCTGCCACTTGATTCACTGTGCTGATATACACAGTATGTGTGGAGGGTCAAACACACAAACGTTAGGCAGTACACATGGATAAAGGTCCGGGGTGGTAGGGCCAGCAAGGTTAGACAGGCAGTATGTATCTGAGCACCACAGTGGTAGGATTATGTGGTGTGTCATTACTGCTGTGGGTTTTACAGATCACCATCTTGTCACTGTTGAGATTGTCATGTCCACAAAAGTCAACATCGTATTGGTTTTTCAATGTTAAGTTGTTGCAAGATACCATATTCTGTGAAACATCTTTGGGAGCAGTGGAGGGCTACAAAGGGGAAATCTGAGTCATTGAGGCAATGGTGGGAGGTTGGGAAGGCCCACAGACATGTGTTTTGTCAACAGTATACTACTCTGTTTACTATTATGATGAAAGAAACTGTCAGAGCACTTGAGCAGGATATAAACTTTATTGAACTGAAACTGCCCGCTCAGAATGACCCTTGTCTCGACAGAACTTTACATGATAAAAGACGTGAACTGAGGTTATTCTTACATGAGAGGGTGAAGGGGGCCTTGGTCAGGTCTCGTTTTGCTACTCTCAGGGATATGGATGCTCCTAGCCCTTTCTTTTTTAATCTAGAGCGGTCGGTATCTCAGCGCAAACAAATGGTTTGCCTTCGTCTCTCTGATGGGAGGGTGACCACGGAGAATATTGAGATGCCCCAAAATGCAGTGGATTTTTCTATTCTGCCCTCTACATGGCGGAGGACTGTGACTCTGTGTGCACTGCACAGTTGCTTCAAGGACTTCCTAAATTGGCCCGAGCAGAGAGCTGCTTTGGACTCTGTCACTACTCTGCAGGAACTGTCCACTGTTATGCTGCTCTCCTCAGGCCGAGCCTTTGGTTTTGATGGTTTGCCATCATACTTTTACAAACATTTCTGGGGATGTATTGGGGGGGGATTTCCACGAAATGTTGTGTAAATCATTTAGGAGGGTTCTCTTCTTGTGTCTTGTCAACATGCTGTGCTTTAATTATTGCCAAAGAAGGGGGATTTGGCTCTTTTGAAAAACTGCCGATCTGTAGCATTGTTGTGTGCAGGATATAAAATCATGTCACAGGAGTTTGGTGGAATCTTAATTATGGAGGATGGACTCGTGGTAATGGCTGGAGCGGAATTAGTAGGATGGTATCAAATACATCAAACACATGGCTTTATGCCATTCAAATTCTCTCAGGTGCTCCAGAAGCGTATGAGAAGGCCTCTTCAGCTAGGGTGAATTGGGCCAAAAGTAAAGACGTTGTCGGGTTTTTTTGTCGTTTTTTTTTAGGCTAAGAGGAGTTTCAAAAGAAGAACTGGGAGGGTATAGTGAAGAAGGTGTGTGCCGGACTGTCTCAGTAGAAATGGTTGCTGCCCCAGGTGTCCTATAGGGGAAGGGTTCTGATAGCCAACAACCTGGCCTCCTCCACCCTGTGGCGCAGACGCATAATGCTACAGCCACCAGGAGGTTTGAAACAGGAGCTTCAAAGGATGCTTGTTCATTTATTTTGGTCAGGACAGCACTGGATTTGACCTACGGCAAGAAGCTGGGCAGGGCCTAGTGGACATTGCCTCAAGGGTCATGGCTTTCTGTCCGCAAGCAGCTCAGAGACTGTTATATCATGATGGTCTTAGCTGGATCAAATCAAATCAAATTGTATTTGTCACATGCGCCGAATACAACTTACAGTGAAATGCTTACTTACACTTAAACAACACAATGTAACTCCAAGTCAATCACACTTCTGTGAAATCAAACTGTCCACTTAGGAAGCAACACTGATTGACAATAAATGTCACATGCTGTTGTGCAAATGGAATAGACAACAGGTGGAAATTATAGGCAATTAGCAAGACACCCCCAATAAAGGAGTGGTTCTGCAGGTGGGGACCACAGACCACTTCTCAGTTCCTATGCTTCCTGGCTGATGTTTTGGTCACTTTTGAATGCTGGCGGTGCTTTCACTCTAGTGGTAGCATGAGACGGAGTCTACAACCCACACAAGTGGCTCAGGTAGTGCAGCTCATCCAGGATGGCACATCAATGCGAGCTGTGGCAAGAAGGTTTGCTGTGTCTGTCAGCGTAGTGTCTAGAGCATGGAGGCGCTACCAGGAGACAGGCCAGTACATCAGGAGACGTGGAGGAAGCCGTAGGAGGGCAACAACCCAGCAGCAGGACCGCTACCTCCGCCTTTGTGCAAGGAGGAGCAGGAGAAGGACTGCCAGAGCCCTGCAAAATGACCTCCAGCAGGCCACAAATGTGCATGTGTCTGCTCAAATGGTCAGAAACAGACTCCATGAGGGTGGTATGAGGGCCCGACGTCCACAGGTGGGGGTTGTACTTACAGCCCAACACCGCGCAGGACGTTTGGCATTTGCCAGAGAACACCAAGATTGGCAAATTCGCCACTGGCGCCCTGTGCTCTTCACAGATGAAAGCAGGTTCACACTGAGCACATGTGACAGACATGACAGAGTCTGGAGACGCCGTGGAGAACGTTCTGCTGCCTGCAACATCCTCCAGCATGACCGGTTTGGCGGTGGGTCAGTCATGGTGTGGGGTGGCATTTCTTTGGGGGGCCGCACAGCCCTCCATGTGCTCGCCAGAGGTAGCTTGACTGCCATTAGGTACCGAGATGAGATCCTCAGACCCCTTGTGAGACCATATGCTGGTGCAGTTGGCCCTGGGTTCCTCCTAATGCAAGACAATGCTAGACCTCATGTGGCTGGAGTGTGTCAGCAGTTCCTGCAAGAGGAAGGCATTGATGCTATGGACTGGCCCGCCCGTTCCCCAGACCTGAATCCAATTGAGCACATCTGGGACATCATGTCTCGCACCATCCACCAACGCCACGTTGCAGCACAGACTGTCCAGGAGTTGGCGGATGCTTTAGTCCAGGTCTGGGAGGAGATCCCTCAGAAGACCATCCGTCACCTCATCAGGAGCATGCCCAGGCGTTGTAGGGAGGTCATACAGGCACGTGGAGGCCACACACACTGCTGAGCCTCATTTTGACTTGTTTTAAGGACATTACATCAAAGTTGGATCAGCCTGTAGTGGGGTTTTCCACTTTAATTTTGAGTGTGACTCCAAATCCAGACCTCCATGGGTTGATAAATTGCATTTCCATTGATTATTTTTGTGTGATTTAGTTGTCAGCACATTCAACTGTGTAAAGAAAAAAGTATTTAATAAGATTATTTCTTTCATTCAGATCTAGGATGTGTTGTTTAAGTGTTCCCTTTATTTTTTTGAGCAGTATATATATACAGGTAGAGTTATTTAAGTGACTTATGCATAGATAATAACAGAGAGTAGTAGAAGAGGGAAGGGGGAAATTAAAATAGTCTGGGTAGCCATTTGATTAGATGTTCAGGAGTCTTATGTCTTGGGGTAGAAGCTTTTGAGAAGACTCTTGGACCTAGACTTGGTGCTCCGGTACTACTTGCTGTGCAGTAGCAGAGAGAACAGTCTATGACTAGGGAGGCTGGAGTCTTTGACAATTTTTAGGTCCTTCCTCTGACACTGCCTGGTATAGAGGTCATGGATGGCAGGAAGCTTGACCCCAGTAGTGTACTGGGCCATACGCACTACCCTCTGTAGTGCCTTGTGGTCTGAGGCCGAGCAGTTGCCATACCATGCAGGGATGCAACCCGTCAGGATGCTCTCGATGGTGCAGCTGTAGAACCTTTTGAGGATCTGAGGACCCATGCCAAATCTTTTCAGTCTCCTGAGGGGGAATAGGTTTTGTCGTACCCTCTTCACGACTGTCTTGGTGTGCGTGGACAATGTTAGTTTGTTGGTGATGTGGACATCAAGGAACTTGAAGCTCTCAACCCCGTCGATGAGAATGGGGGCGTGCTCGGTCCTTTTCCTTTTCCTGTAATTGATTTGATTTTATTTAGTCCACAATCATCTCCTTAGTCTTGATCACGTTGAAGGAGAGGTTGTTGTCCTGGCACCACTCGGCCAGGTCTCTGACCTCTTCCCTATATACTGTCTTGTCGTTGTTGGTGATCAGGCATACCACTGTTGTGTCATCGGCAAACTTAATGATGGTGTTGGAGTCATGCCTGGCCGTGCCGTCATGAGTGAACAGGGAGTACAGGATGGGACTGAGCACGCACCCCTGAGGGACCCCCGTGTTGAGGATCAGTGTGGCGGATGTGTTGTTACCTACCCTTACCACCTGAGTAAGTGACAGCATCGGTCTGTGGTGGTATGTAGATAGCTATGAAAAATACAGATGAAAACCTCAAGACTTCCTTAGATATCGTGCACCAGCTGTTGTTTACAAATATACATAGACCGCCACCCCTTGTCTTACCAGAGGCTGCTGTTTTATCCTGCCGATACAGTGTATAACCCGCCAGCTGTATGTTATTCATGTTGTCGTTCAGCCACGACTCGGTGAAACATAAGTTAAAACCTGTTTGGGCTAGGGGGCAGTATTGAGAATTTTGGAAAAAATATGTGCCCATTTTTAACTGCCTCCTACACCAACTCAGAAGCTAGAATATGCATATTGTTGTTCAGGTTTGGATAGAAAACACCCTAACGTTTCTAAAACTGTTTGAATGGTGTCTGTGAGTATAACAGAACTCCTATGGCAGGCAAAAACCTGACAAGGTTTCATGCAGGAAGTGGCCTGTCTGACAAGGAGTCGTGCGTCTTGCATCTGTTTATTGAAAAGTAAGGATCTTAGCTGTAACGTGACAATTCCCAGGGCTCCAATAGGTTCTCAGAACCCGGGAAAAACATGAAGGATGACGAGGCAGCCTCAGGCTGAAACAGATTATCGCCTTTGGTAAGTGGCCGATCAGAGGACCATTGAATGAGGCGCGTGCACGATTCGCCCCCGTGGAGAAATTTCATTCGGCTGTTTAGGCTCATTGCAGATTCCCGGTCGGAATATTATCGCTTTTCTACGAGATAAATGGCATAAAAATTGGTTTTAAACAGCGGTTGACATGCTTCGAAGTACGGTAATGGAATATTTAGACATTTTTTGTCACGCCATGCGCCATGCTCATGACCGTGATGTAGCATTCTGATAGTGTCTAGAACTCACGAACAAAACGTCGCTGTTTGGATATAACAATGGATTATTTGGGACCAAACCTACATTTGTTATTGAAGTAGAAGTCCTGTGAGTGCATTCTGACGAAGAACAAGAAAGGTAAGAACATTTTTCTTATAGGAAATGTGATTTTGGTGAAGGCTGAACTGGGTGGGTGTCTAAATAGCTAGCCCGTGATGGCTGGACTATGTACTTAGAATATTGCAAAATGTGCTTCATCCGAAAAGCTATTTTAAAATCGGACATATCGAGTGCATAGAGGAGTAATGTATCTATAATTCTTAAAATAATTGTTATGCTTTTTGTGAACGTTTATCGTGAGTAATTTAGCAAACTGTTAGTAAATTCCCCGGAAGTTTGCGGGGGGTATGCTTTTTCTGAACGTCACATGCTAATGTAAAAAGCTGTTTTTTGATATAAATATGAACTTGATTGAACAGACATGCATGTATTGTATAACATAATGTCCTAGGTGTGTCATCTGATGAAGATCATAAAAGGTTAGTGCTGCATTTAGCTGTGGTTTGGGTTTATGTGACATTATATGCTAGCTTGAAAAATGGGTGTCTGATTATTTCTGGCTGGGCACTCTCCTGACATAATCTAATGTTTTGCTTTCGTTGTAAAGCCTTTTTGAAATCGGACAGTGTGGTTAGATTAAGGAGAGTCTTGTCTTTAAATAGCTGTAAAATAGTCATATGTTTCAGAAATTGAAGTAATAGTATTTCAAACTATTCAAAAATCGCGCCACTGAATTCAGGTGGCTGTTACGTAGGTGGGACGAAATCGTCCCACATGCGCCAGAGAGGATATTACAGTTTTTAATGTCCAATTGGTAGGATATATGTGCTTTTATTTCATCCAATTTATTATCCAGCGATTGTACGTTGGCCAATAGTACGGATGGCAAAGGCAGATTAGCCACTTATCAGCGGATCCTCACAAGGCACCTCGATCTCCTTCCACGAAATCTCAGTCTCTTCCACAAAACCTCAGTCTCAGTCTCTGTTCGGGTGTCTGGAGTAAATACCTCTCGTCCGACTCATTAAAGAAAGGTTCTTTGTCCAATTCAAGGTAAGTAAACGCTGTTCTGACGTTCAGAAGCTCTTTTTGATCATAAGAGACATTATGTACAAGTTACAGTCTGTCCTGCAAGTTTGACAAGCGTTCTTAACATCCCGGAAGGCCAGCGCGCCACCAGGGATGTGAATGTTTGAAGAATCACTTTTCCATAATCCCATTTTACAGTCACAAACATTTTCTTCAGCCAGCCTGCATTTAAGCTTGGTGGGTGCAGGATGCACCAAGCTGTGGCACATGATGTAGAGCGTGAGCAGATCTGTGGAGGAGCTGGGAGAGAGTGTGGGGATCCGATCATCTCGCCTGTTGAAGCAGGTAGTAACAGAGGTCTCTAAATCCTTGCCAGCATCTGTGTCCAGTAACACACACACTGACTAGTGGAAGGAGGGCCAAGATTACGTAGTGCCTACTCTGAATGTCACCGCTGCTGCTACGGGGCCAGTGCAGGAGGATAAGGGGCTGCTCCTGTATTTTACGGCTATGGGAAGAAAAGTGATGTACACGATATATGTGAAGGTGTAGCGTGCGTCCTCCCTGGAAGGGCTGAGATTTTGTTTGGACCAGGCGCTTCCATGAAAGGCTGCTGGCGGTCTCTATGTAAACTGCCGATTGATAAACGGACAGCTGACCTCCAATGGAGGATAATACGTGGGGCGATAGCCACCTACACTCATCTGATGCACCTGGATCCTAGCATTGAGGAGGGGTGTCCGTTCTGTGTCTGAGTTGCTAGCTCATCTTCTTGTACAATGTCCCAGACTGGTGGGGCTGTTTACACTGGTAACCACCTGGTTTTCTGCCTTGGGGGAGGTTAATCTATCTACCTGTTTGTTTTTGGACCAAAGTATAGTTTTAGGCTCAGGGGAGTGGTAGTCCTACTCAACTTCGTATCAGGAGCAGCCAAGCGAGCTATCTGGAAGACCAGGAAACGTTGCATACAGGGACAGGGGTCTGTGGATGTGGTGGGCATGCTCAGGGGGATGTTGGCTATTACAGTCTGGTGGGAAACCTTAGGCTCTTTGTTGGGACATAGGGTCTTCAGGGGGTGTTGTGCTCTGTCAATGAGGAGGGGGATTTGGAGTTGTGTATTTAAGTCTTCTGTATGTTTTCTCTTACGGGTTGGTACTTTTTGGAGCATGACACCTGAGGGCTGAATGGTGATGTGATGTACTATGGTGTGGGGTCTTGACCCAATAAAGGGGATTTAAAAATTATCTCTGTCTCTCTCTCTCTCTCTCTCTCTCTCTCTCAATCTGTCTCTCTCAATCTGTCTCTCTCTTTCTCTATCAATCTGTCTCTTTCTTTCTCTCTCTCAAAACCGATTGCCGGGGCTTTGCATACTGAGGCTGTATGTGTGTGCGCCCCACACTCAATTTCCCCCAGAAACGAGAGACCATGCACATGCATTTTTATTTCGGGGTGGGGATCCGCTCAGCCAAAGTCATGCAGCTGCATACACACCCCAAGATACATTTAGGCTATTTAGTATTGCGTTATCTATGTGTTGTGTAAATGTTGTATAAATGTTGCTGGGAAATGAAATGATCATCATGAGGGTTACGATGTATTTGTGACAGAGACAGAAGAGCATTAAGCATCCTTCCAGACACATAGCCTATCAATAAAGGTGTCCAGACCTTCAGTGCCGCCTGAACGCATCGTGGTGCTAATGATCAGCCCAAGGAGAGAATGACTATCAGATAAGCTCAGGCAGAGGAATAAAACGAGGGAGAGGGGAAGGAAAAAAGAGGAAGGCAAAAGAAGAAGAGAAGGAATTGACACCACAGGGGTTTGTTGCCAGAAGGGGAAAAATGGCTCCCTCCCTCCCTCCCTGGCTCTCTCCCCCATCTCTCTCTCTCTCTCTCTCTCTCTCTCACACTCCCCCATCTCTCCCTCTCTCTCCCCTCACTCTCTCTCTCTCTCTCTCTCTCTCTCTCTCTCTCTCTCTCTCTCTCTCATTCATTATGCTGATATATACATATTATTTGCTTCCTGAGCGAGCCCCCTCCCCATCCCTCACCCTCTTTCACAAATGCTCGCTCACACACACACACACACACACACACACACACACACACACACACAGAAGTCCCCCCCCCCACACACACACGTATAGCGCAAGGTGGTGGTGCCATAAATATAGCAAACGACAGAGCCTAGCAGCTGAGCAAGGTCAGCCGTGGCCCCTGAAGACAGCGCCGTGGGCGCTGCAGTGGGCTCTTGTTAGGCTTGCACACAGAGAGCTCATTAGGAGGGTCCCCTGAGGCCCCCTAGACACATACACGCGCATATATAAACACACACAACTACATACTGTATGTACTGATCAGTCTGTTTACCAGTAATTACAAAGTTCTATGTTGAGCCTGGAGACCAGGGAACACTGGATCTGTTTAGACTTCGTTCTATGTGATCTGCCCAGCTATCCCTGCCTCCATGACTTCTTGCTCTAACCCTTTCAGTCCTCAGCTTAAATGCTCAATCAGGTTAAAAAGTGTGTGTGTTTATGTTTGTTTGTGTGTATGCATATTATAGTATGTATGTGTGTGTGTTACAGTGGGAGTAACAGTGTTAATGTCTGCCTGTGTGTGTTACAGTGACTGTCTATCTCTCTGTGTGTACAGCAGGGGCTCTGATCCTATCTCTAATGGGTCTGCAGCATTAAAGGGGATGTGCATCATACATCCTGCATAGTGTCATTGGGTAAGCCTTTTCTTTTCACATAAAACCTTTATTTGTGGTGCATGTTCCATAAATGCTGTCAGCGTATAATTTAAATCACTAGAAAAATAAGAAAAGGTTTGGAAAATCAAACTAAAACAATATTTACAAGCAAAACCAGCCAAGATTACCTTTTGTACAACATAACTGCTGTCTTAAAAACTTTGTGGGTGGATGGCTGTCACTGTCCCTGGCCTGAGCATGTACTCTCCCTGGCCTGAGCATGTACTCTCCCTGGCCTGAGCATGTACTCTCTCTGGCCTGAGTATGTACTGTCCCTGGCCTGAACATGTACTGTCCCTGGCCTGAGCATGTACTCTCCCTGGCCTGAGCATGTACTCTCCCTGGCCTGAGCATATACTCTCCCTGGCATGAGCATATACTCTCCCTGGCCTGAGCATGTACTGTCCCTGGCCTGAGCATGTACTCTCCCTGGCCTGAGCATGTACTCTCCCTGGCCTGAGCATGTACTCTCCCTGGCCTGAGCATGTACTGTCCCTGGCCTGGGCATGGACTCTCCCTGGCCTGAGCATGCACTCTCCCTGGCCTGAGTATGTACTGTACCTGGCCTGAGCATGTACTCTCCCTGGCCTGAGCATGTACTCTCCCTGGCCTGAGTATGTACTCTCCCTGGCCTGAACATGTACTCTCCCTGGCCTGAGCATGTACTCTCCCTGGCCTGAGTATGTACTCTCCCTGGCCTGAACATGTACTGTCCCTGGCTTGGCCTGAGCATTCCTCTGTGAGCATATATTAAAGGTGTTACGTCGACACGCAGACACACAGACACACACTCGCTGCTCAGTGTCAACGGGATGGTCTGGAGCTGTCTCTCTCTATCATTTACGTCCCCTGTTTAAAGGGACACCGAGACAGTGAGAGAGAGAGAGAGAGACTAGCAAATGATTGTGTACTTAACATCTTTACTGTAAAGCCTGGAAATGTATACAGCATACTGTAGCAGTGGTTGACGTTTTAGACTTTTAGTGTGTGTGTGTGTGTGTGTGTGTGTGTGTGTGTGTGTGCTTGGCTCATGCCCAGGACACGCCTGAGAGACTTTCTGAGTCCTGCCCTCCTCCCTGTCTTGCACCACACCAGCAGACACATGCTGTGGCAAAGAGGAGAACTAGCTTCATATACTGTAATCTCAATTCTATTTCAGTCAATCGCAAGTGTTTGTCAGCGAATCTCAGGTGACAATTATCTGCTGTGTCTGAGTGTCGTCACTTCAGTGATATGAAGCACCTTGACCTACTACACTTGCAAAATTACAGAAACAAAGTGTCCTTGTTTAAAAAACAGAACGTGTTATAGAAAGTTTTTCTTACAAATAGAACATACAACTCAACTTAGACTAGGTTACAGTCAAAGCACTCTGAGCACACAGACTGCAATGACCAGTTCTCTCTCTTGAGTGTCGCCTGCAACTGCTGTCTACGGCACTGGGTGCACTGCAGGATACCAGGATGTTCCTCTCTCTGTGTCTTCAGCACCTCTCACCCCCTCTTCTCTGTCCACTCTGGTGAAATCACTAGACTATATAAATACAATACATTTCTAATTGTCCTCCACCACCTCTATATACCTCCTCCCCCCCTCACCTCCTCCATTCCCCCTCCACCCCTCCCTGTCCCCTTTGCCTCCTGCCCAGGCAGGGTGTCAGTCTGCCAGGCCCCAGGCCGTCAGACAGGCAGTGGGCTGTGACGGGCAGCTACTGCACCCCTTCCTCGCCCCTCTCCCCGCAGTCTGGCGCCCACCGGGATCTCGTCCGGGGCCCAGCCTGCCAAAGTGACCTCCCCAGGCAGCACAAAACCCACCCCCGCCACCCCTCCGTCCCCACATCCATTTCTTTCCACCCTCTCCAATCCAGTCCGATCCAAAACACCTGCTATTTCAACAAATAGAAAATCTGCTTAATATGTTGAAATGTGACAATACTGTAGCGGAGACCCACTGCCTCCCCATTGTTACCAGGAGAACCGGGAAACAAGTATCATTCACTGGAAAGACCACCGTAACGACTCATTAAGTCATCCAATTTTATAACCACTGGCCAAACATTAGAACTGTTCGTCAGCAAGTCTGATATAATTGTTTCTTCAAAGTTTTGCTTATTTAAAATATCATTTTCCTGAACCTTCTGTTTTGACAATAGGTATCCAATATATTACATCAGAGGTAGTATTCATTCATATTCCATTTACTATACTATCTATAGCTTGCTGGGGGCAGTGAAGAACCTTAGATCTTCATAACACTAGAGACCATAAGATCAAGCTGCTCCAGCACATTTGAGAGTGTACTAGTATTTCTTCTAGTACCCCTGACTGCGTGTTATTTTGGGAGACTACGTGAGCAATTATTAGAATGACAGAGACCATCTCATGTGGTAAAAAGACAACAGCCTCTCTCTCCTGTACCCAGGGTTCCAGTTCTAACTGGAGAGAGGAGAACCTCCCACTGCGTCCCAGAGAAGGTAGTGCAGCAGGGTGACACTATTAGGGCGGAGGGCTGTGTGTGTGTGTGTGTGTACTGCTATCCCCCCTCCACACACTGTGCCTTATGTGTTTGTGTATGTGTGTTTGCCTACATGCATGTGTGTGTACTGTATGTTTTTGTGTGTGTATGCAGTCTATAGTGTTATCCCCAGCTCATTGCCCCGCCCTACCTCAACCCCTGTGAGATCCGACAGGGTCAGGGAATATGGAGAGAGGAACACAGGGAGACCGCACTCCACAACTTGAAAAGAATTCTAATGAACCCACACAGTCGCACTGCCTATTCCCACGACAACAGGCCCCAAACAAATAGCTGCATTTGAAGTCCCCTCGTTTTATGACTTTGAAAGTGTGTGTGTGTGTGTGTGTGTGTCTGTGTGTGTGTGTCTCTGTGTCTGTGTGTGTGTGTGTGTGTGTCTGTTTTTGTTTGTAGTTTGATGTTAGTGCTTGTTTATGTGTTCATCTACTCTAGAAATTTGGATGAAATTGACATGGGACCTGATGGGCTTAACGTCTACAGTATAGACATGTAATTATTATCCCGTATGGCCAAATATATATATTTTTTCAAAATATTGTAAACAATATGTGTATGCACACAGGCTCACAGACGTGTAGGCTACAAAATGAATCCAGGAATTATACTCTAGTATATACATTCTGTCCTATCATTTGTATGTTACCAAAGACCTATTCCGCATGTCATGCCGATATCTGGGAGAGTGACCATGTGGTGACGGTGTACATTTCCCATTTACATTATAGTCATCTGGCATACACTCTTATCCAGAGCCACAAGGTAAAACAATCCCATATCACAGTCATTGCAAGTAAAACGTCAAAATAGCCGCTAACTGCACAATCAGTGCTAGTAAGAAAAGACCGTTGTGAGTGTGACTGCATTAAGACAAGTACAACTCTCTAAAGTATTACTGGATACACACTATCTTACCCTAGGGTACGATGAAGGAACGAACAATCTTCCTTTTCGCTCCCTCTTAGGGTAGACAAATCCCACTTACTGTAGCGTAAACTGAAAACTAAAAGGAGGAACCGTCTGAGACTTAAAGGCTGAGGCTCAATGGCCAGTTACCAGTTAGGTGGCTCCCTCCCTCCCTCCCTCCCTCCCTCCCTCCCTCCCTCCATTAATATTAATATTAATATTTAATACCCCCCTCTATTTCCCTCTCTTTGACTACCTCAGGATGCGTGTACAACAGCTCACGTGAACCGACGTGTCTTTTATTTTTCAGTCCAGTGCCTCGGTTTCGACAGAGCGTGGCAGCATGAACGCCGGCTGGCGTGCTCGGCTTGTCTCGTTCATCTCAGATGGCGGCGGCGGGTGAGAGTGACACTCCACAGAAGCAGCATGAGTCTCTCTGTGTAAACAGTAAATAATAAACAAGAGCTCTGATACATTATTGACAGAATCACTTTAGGCAACTGGGACAGCACGAAACGCACGTGGCGGTACTTTTAGTTGTCGTATCCACCTGACTCCAGAGTATGCTCTCTATGTTTGAGTTACTGATACTGTAAGGGTGCCACGATACCATTTAATCGTTCTAAGTTATATTTTGTCATACATTTTTTTTAATTTTTTTTTAAAGATTTCATAGTTTCTGATGTCATTGACCTGAGTGTTTTATTTGCATAACTCAGATTATGGAGATTAATGTCACTATTATCTGAACAATGAAATTAATTATTTTAGTTTAAAAATAGAGATGTGATTTTTTTGAATATGCTAGTTTAGTGTAAAAACATATGGTCTGACTGTGTGTGAGCAGCCTATTTCTTTGGAATAACTTTGAAATCAAATAACATCCTCTTGTGGGTTATTGTGGGAAAATAATTATATTCCTCACATTAAATCTCACTAATGTGTCACAGGAAGTCCTTATTTAATAATAACACAAATCCCTGAGGGTGTTAAATCAGATTTGGAGCACATATCTACTCAGTGCTTCATTTAGAACAGATAGACTTGTATAAGAAAATGGAATTGCTTTAGTGCAACTTGGATATGAAACTGGTCTTATTTCTATCTAGGAATTTTACTGAAATGATTTTGTTCTACTGAACTGATTTATCTGAAATTATTTTATGAATCACAATGATTTCTACCTAAATAAATATTGTGTACTTACATATTCCAACTTCATGAAATATACTACACAGGATTTTTTAAATCAAATTAAGTCAAAACGGTGCTGAAAAACAATACATGGGAAAAGAGGTGTTTATGTAATCAGATTCTGTATTTCTGGATAATTTGCAACTTAAGTATTAGGTGACAACATTTACAAATCCTTTAATTAACATAAAAATGGAGAGTTCAGATATGGAATTTTCAAGAAACCCGATATCACCATATTTGGCTTGAGGGTTTGTAAATTGAAATCCATGGGGTCCTAATGGTGCAATACTGAAACGCATCTGTAGATGGCACTCAGAACCTAGCCTGTAGCAGCAGCATGTGGATTTACAGTCCATTGTCAGAAAATGACTTCATAGGTCAGACAGAGAGAGAACTCAAGAACATGTTTTACCGGCCCATGTATTACACTTCTATCATTTTGAGATTCAGTGTCAGACAGACTACAGAACGAAGCTGACTCTGAGCCGTTCCTCATCTTTAAGTAAGATGCACCTGCTAGAGAAGAAAGCTCGAATCAAAACAGATGAGCCAAAGCATGAAATATCATGGTGTAAAGAAAATATTACATTCGATTGTACAAATGAAAACAGGACAGAACATTTGTTTGAGTGGGACTGCCCTAAGAAAAGTGATTTTCACATTTCACTGCATTGACATATTCAAAGCCTTAAAGCTGGTAGCTTAGAATACACTGATTTAAACAATCACAGTAGAGAAAAAATAATACAAGCAAAAATAATAGAACATATCTAAAACGTTATACTTGTTTGCTTTTCATCGAAACGTGAAGTGAAAAGTTGATCCTTTAGACTTAGGCATTCTGTCATTCTAAAAAGGTGGAGGTTCATATCATATTCACTATGTTTCTTCTACTTTACCTGACTAAGTTGTGCAGAAGGACACACATGGTAAACAAATCTCTGTGTTATAGTATGAATCTCAGAACCATGCAAAGCCTTCTGATGATCAGCCCTTTTTCACAGCTGCTCATTTTGCCATTCTCAGCTGAGACAATAGTGGAGGAGAGGGAACAATGGCCTTCGATGGAGAGAGGGGAAAGGAGGGAGCTGGTGAAAGAGAGGCTAAGGCACACGGGACCGACAGCAGGAGAGAGGGAGAGCAGGGGAAGGTCAGTAGGGTCAGTGATCACGGGTGTGTGAGTGTGTGTGTCTCTCTCACTCTCTCTCGACCCCCCCCCACACACACACCCTGGGCAGACTGGGTCACGCCTGTCCCTTCACACTCGGCTGCTCCATTATTGACGGTCTGAACTGATACCCCAATAAGGGGGACAGAGGCGGGCCAGGGTGGTACCCCACTCCCACAGATGTCACTGAAACCAGGGATCCCAACCCTTCACCCCAAACTCCATCCCTCTCTCTCCCACACCGCCTCTGTTGACACACCAACTGCTGGTATTTTGCACACATGCACACGCACACACAATAGGCTCAGGCCTGGGCGCAAAAGACGAGGGGCCGTAGAGAGGGGCGATACGACTCAAATCAATAAATGAGAAGTCATGCAAGTAGAACAGAATCATTACTCTTGGGGAGGCTTCACAGTGTGTGTCTATGTGTGAGAGTGTTCAACACCTGTTATCTTGTCTCCATATTGCTGTTGTCACTTTTTCAGCAATTGCCACCCTCCCCGTTCTAGATTCCCTTCTAAAAGAGTGGTGATGTCATGCGTGCTTGACAGTGTGTTATGCATATTCAATGTTTCTCCCAGAAATTCATGTACTTCCTCCAGACCCCACAACAAAACTACAACTATAAAAGTATGCTTTCAAACATACACTGAGTGCACAAAGCATGAGGAACACCTTCTTAATATTGAGTGGCACCCCCTTTTGCCATCAGAACAGTCTCAATTCATCGGGGCATGGACTCTTCAAGGTGTCGAAAGCGTTCCACAGGGATGCTGGCCCATGTTGATTCAAATGCTTCCCACAGTTGTGTTAAGTTGGCTGAATGTTCTTTGGGTGGTGGACCATTCTTGAAACACATGTAAACTGTTGAGTGTGAAAAACCCAGCAGCGTTGCAGTTCTTAACATACTTAAACCGGTGCACCTGGCACCTACTACCATACCCTGTTCAAAGGCACTTAAATATTTTGTCTTGCCCATTCACCCTCTGAATGGTATACATACACTACCCATGTCTCAAGGCTTAAAAATCATTATTTGACCTGTGTCCTCCCCTTCATCAACACTGATTGAAGTAGATTTAACAAGTGATGTCAGTAAGGGATCATAGCTTTCACCTGGATTCACCTGGTCAGTATGTCATGGAAAGAGCAGGTGTTCCTAATGTTTTGTACGCTCAGTATATGGTGTTATGTATGAAGAATGAAGAGTTATCTATGTGACAATTTACCTAATAACAGGACTATATTAGTGTAAAGTGTCCAACTCAGTCCTAATTTGAACACAATAGCAGTACACATACTATTAATCCTTACCGCAACCCCCCCTTTCACCAGCACATCAATGACAATCTGTTTTTCATCTTTTCGATAAGGAGCTACATTAATAAAAATGTATTTACAAGTCCCCCAAAATGAATAGAGCAATTATTATTAGACATGGTAATTCTAGAGATAATGATCAAAAGCCAAGTCCTTCTTCTTCTCTACTCAGTCAGGCTTCTCGGGGGCTAAAGCATTGACAGGTCCTTTTATTATTTCATGGCCTGTTTAAAGATTTAGTGAGGCCTACAAATGACTACCTTTAATGACCAATTAACAGGAGTAAAGCTCTCGGAGCGACGCAAGACTCGGCCTAGCTCACGGATTTGCTAAAGTAAATAGGAGCTAGGCGGCAACGGTGAGGGAGGGCCATGTCTCGTTACCGGCTCACCGTAAAAACACGAACGCACACACACACTTCGCTCCAGTGCTTATTAAAACCAGGAAGAGCAGCTCTACCTAAATAATGACAGACAGGGAGAGAGAGATGGAGGGACTGAAGTAAAGACAGAGACAGAAGTAACTACAGGAGGAGAAAAAGAGAGATAACGACAGAAAGAGTTAGAGCTCTCCTCATGGTAGTTAACTTTTACCCCTTTTTCGTGATATCCAATTTGTAGTTACAGTCCCATCGCTGCAACTCCCCTACGGACTCGGGAGAAGCGAAGGTTAAGAGCCATGCGTCCTACGAAACACTACCGTGCCAAGCCGCACTGCTTCTTGACACGCTGCTCGCGTAACCTGGAAGCCAGCCGCACCAATGTGTCGGAGGAAACACCGTCCAGCTGGCGACCAAAGTCAGCTTGTAGGCACCCGGCCCGCCACAAGGAGTTGCTGGAGTGCGACGAGACAAGGAAATCCCGGCCAGCCAAATCCTCCCCTAACCCAGACGACGCTGGGCCAATTGTGTGCCGCCTCATGGCTCTCCCTGTCAAGGCTGGCTGTGACACAGCCTGCGATCGATCCTGGGGCTGTAGTGACGCCTCAAGCACTGCGAAGCAGTGCCTTAGACTGCTGCGCCACTCGGGAGGCCTACATGGTAGCTTTAAATATATATATATATAAACCCTCTTGAAAGTCTCCTCTTTAAAGCTCATGTTGGCGAGTGTTGCTGGATGGTGCTGAAGTGAGTGTAAATAAGTTAAGTTTAGGTTATTAGCATTGCTCAATAATGTAGCTGCGAGGTCGGACACTGCTACTCAAGGCCATGGGCTTTCTGAGCAGCTAATTTGGACCTGTCTTGTTTGTGGGTTAGTACCCCAGCCCCCAGACGAGTAGCAAGCCTCTGAATCGAGCCAAAACGAATGAATAACACACACACATGCACGCACACACACACTTAGATATACATACACATGCATGAGTGAACATGCGCAGACATCCAAACATATTTACATTTTTATAAAGTACACTTTTTCGCAAACTTGTCAATGTTTGGGTTCTGCATCAAACAGTAGGAGTAATTGATTGTTTGATCCATCACCAATCTAAGCTTAGACTCTGACAGCTTAGACTCTGCTTTGGAGAGCTTGGAATGATTACATCTGAGCAATATTGCCACTACATAGCAATGGTCATCCACAGCTTCATCCCGGTATGAGCTTGTATACTGCATATCAGCTTCACACCCATAGAAATATAATTCCTAGACCGGGCATTCCAATTCATATAGCCGTGGTCTGAGGGGCTGTCACTTCGAGAAACTCAATTTCTATGGTCACACCTTTCTGTTTCCATTGAAATAATACACACACTTCATAATTATGTTCTACAACAGTGCCCCTGTATTCACATCGCATTAGTCAAAAATCCTTTTCCTCTCATAGCTCTTTTCCACATTAGCAGATAAGCGAGTCATGCTGTACGCAAGCCAGCATCTGCATTCGCCCATACAAAGCCTATACGTCAGCATATACAAACTGCATCCTGAACACGGTCACGTTGTACATTGTATGCATTAGGGAGGGATCAGACAACCCAGGTTAATAAGACAGCATGTTGATTGTATTCTCTTTTGTCTCTCATCCTTTCCATTATAAACACTCGCCATAATTAAGCCACTAAGTGAAATTGAAACAGGCAAGTCAGGGCATTATTTGAGAGAGAGAAAGAAAGACAAGAGAGGAAGAAGAATGAAAGAAGAAATAACTATGAGGGAAAGTTTCCCCATCATGATTCTCATATTGTATCGGGAAAAACAAACAAACAAACAAAAAAAAACAGGAGAGAAAACACTTGTTTACTACAACAGATTGATGCCGGGGTATTTAGCATAATACAGCGACGCTATCGTGCACCCAAAGTAAGGTATTATGTAGAGATTTATTAGTGCATGTAAACATATTTGATCATCATGAAATGTGTAAGCATCAGACAGGTTTAGCGCCTGTGGGGAAGTTCCTAGCTGCACATGGAAAGGGGGATGTGGGGAAGGAGGGGAGAGAGAAAGAAAGAGAAATACATAGTGATGCTTTGTTCATGATGTGCCAGAGGAAGCTGGGTTCACTGTGAGGTGGTTGTTGTGATGCCGCCTGTTGTCTCTTTGGATCTCTCTCTCTCCCTGACTTTCTGTCTGTCTGTCTGTTTGTTGGTCACTCTCTCTCTCTCTCTCTCTCTCTCTCTCTCTCTCCCTGACTTTCTGTCTGTTTGTTTGTTGGTCACTCTCTTTCTTTTTCTCTCTCTCTCTCTCTCTCTCGCTCTCGCTCTCTCAATTTCAATTCCATTCAATTTGCTTTATCAACATATTGCCAAAGCGTACTTTGGAGGTTAAGTGATACATTTACAATGTTAACTTAATAATAATAATAATAATAAGGATTATCAACGGGACAATCAGTAACAACAATAAAAATAACCATACAATGGACAATAACAATGACATAGAGGACATGTGGTTGGTCTGTCAGACACTGTCCCTCATTTTATGGCAGGCAGCAATGTAGTGCACTCTCTGCTTCTTCCCCCAACAAGACAGGTAGCCTATTCTCATCAGAGAGGTCTTTATAACCTTGAATAAGAGTTTCACATTTGGGGAAATGATACTCTCTAATGGTTCTATATTTTTTGCATTTTGTCAGGAACTGCAGCTCTGTCTCGGGTTCTGCTGTTGTGCAGGGGTTGCACAGCCTCTACAGGGAGCCAGGTTAACCTGTGTCTACCCTTCTCAATGGCAAGGCTGTGCTCACTGAGCCTGTACTTTGTCAAGGATTTTCAAAGGGTTTGATCAGTAACCATGGTCAAATAGTTATCCATGGTGTACTGTTGATTTAGGGCCAGATAACACTGCATTTTGCTTGGTGCTTGTGCTTCCCAATAGTAGTTTTGTTTTGACTGTGTTGTAATTTGTTTTATTATGATTGATTGATTGAATGTTCTGGTCCTGAGGCTTCAGTGTGTTAGTAAAACATGTTTGTGAACTCGGCCCCAGGACCAGCTGGATGAGGGGACTCTTTTCTTTGCTCAGCTCTTGGCATTGCAGGGCTTGGTAATGATATGAGAGGGGGTCACAGTATTTAGAGGTTTTCAAAACTGAATTGCTCTTTTTTGCTCTGCATGCATTGTTTGTAGTTTTCCTCTGGGCATGTAGGAGAATCTTAGTGAACTCATGCAGTGTTTCAGTGGGGTGTTTATGAAATCTTGTTTTGCAAGTGGACCCCACACCTCGCTGCCATAAAGTGCAATTGGTTCAATGACACATTCAGTTAGGTTTAGCCAATTGTTTTTTAATGGTGTAGAATGCCCTGCATGCTTTCTCCTTCTCTTTTAATTCATTGCCTCACTGCAGTGTGTACAGTACTCTATATATTGTGTACCAATAGAGAACTTTGGTCTAATGCCCCGAGATCTGCATCTTCTCTGGAAAATCATTATTTTTGTATTTTTGGGCTCAGGTCTGGAAGTACTGCTCTAGCAGGTCCAGGCTCTGCTGTAGGCAATGTGCTGTGGGTGACAGCAGGCACAGGTCATTTAACCTCTGAATTGTGGAGACTAACACTCTCTCTCTCTCTCTCTCTCTCTCTCTCTCTCTCTCAGGTCCCAGAGAAGGACGAATGCCAGCCAGCCTGGCCCACTCCATTCTCCCATCCACCTGCCATCCCAGCTCTAGGCCAATGAACCCCAGCAACAAATCAATGGGCGGGATGAACAAAAATCCCCCTGTAGAGGTGACTTACAGAAAACAATTTGAACCGCACACACCTCTGCTTAAGGCCTCCGCGCCAGCATTTACGGTGCTGCTAACCTCACACCCCCTCGCAGTCAATTGAAATTAGATTACAGGTAGAGAAGCAAGGCAGATCGGAGCTGGCTGTCAGAATAGAGCATCACTGTACGCTGGAGGAATACATGGTTGTGTAAATATATCCCTTGATGCTGTGCAAACATAACACAGCCTTGGAGTAGTGTGTTTTGAAGAATATTCCAGAACTGCACTGAAAATGCTATATCAAAAGCTTCCTATTATAGGCGGTAGTACCCAACCTGATACCAATACTGCACTTGATAATGCGATAAAGGGTAGGGATAATAATTCAATCGCTGATTCACAAATTTACTCTGACATGCAATAACATGTGTGATAACTAATGAACAGGAGATGAACAGATGTTATGTTACAACATACAACATAATAATTGACTGAAATTACAGTAGTATTAAATGCATATAATCTCAGACTACCTCTCATCATACCGATGTATTGTGCTATAGGCCTTTACAGTAGATGCATATAGAATGAGTCATAAGCGGTATACAATGTCTGTGCCTATAGACCCCTTCTTGTGTTTGCAAACATTGCTGCACGAGGGTGATGTGCACAAGTTGGTGGCAGAACATGGGGGAGTTCTAATAGAACGGCAGCAAAAAAAGCCTCTATTTACATGTTGCTTATGAGTGCATTTCACAGTACTTTTATATAATAAAATAATAATTGGATTTTAATTGGATTATAATTATTTTTATTGGATTTTAAGGCTCGTATGAATGTCCTGCTTAATATAATGTTTGTGTCATCATCGCAAATGAACTGCATCAACTTCAACCCGTGAAATGGCTCTTTGGCTAGCTTTTGCTACAGTCTATGGCAACGAGCGTTAGCATTCTAGCTAACAACTGCTGCATCCAAAATAGTCATTCTGCAAAGATCACAACCAAATATAATCTAAGCGGCAAGAATCAAAACATGAGTGTATGAGAACCCCAAAAAGTTATTTTGTTTAGAAGTAATAAAAACGTACATCTAGGCCAAGTTGGCTCCTGAGTGGCGCAGCGGTCTAAGGCACTGCATCTCAGTGCAAGAGGTGTCACCACAGTCCCTGGTTCGAATCCAGGTTGTATCACATCCGGCCGTGATTGGGAGTCCAATAGGGTGACGCACAATTGGCCCAGTGTCGCCTGGGTTTGGCCTGGGTAGCCGTCATTGTAAATAAGAATTTGTTCTTAACTGCCTTGCCTAGTTAAATGAAGATAAAGTTAATAATAAAAAAAATATATGTTGAATGGGCACAGATGGCGATGGCTTTCTTACTGCAGCCAAGAGCAGCACGCACACGTGTGTGACGTCAGTGTGTCGTGTACTGGAAAAGGGGTGTATATGCCTCACCACTAAACTGGTACCACAGTGTAATGTAATGACAGTGGCTATGGAGCCATGGAGCCGTGGTATATAGATGAGACATTGGCTTCATGGGGGGGGGGGGGTTGGTGGTTGGTGCTGGGGCTCTATGGGGCTGGGGCTGGGGCTGGTGAGATCCTCTGCCGACCTGCTCCCCTGCTTCCCTCTCTATGCAGATCCAGGGGTGTTTCAGTGCTTCTTTATTCTACTCAGGACTGCTCTCTGGTCATGCTAATTGCTCCCAAGGTCAGAGCGGGTTTTGTGCTCGGCTAGCTCCCCTCGACACCTCAACGCCATGTCTCCTCAAAGCCACGTCTCCTGAATGGCATGTTTTGATCAGGCCTAATTTGATCAGTCAACATTTTCTGGGGCAGAGCAGACAGGGAAAGCTTTGCTGTGGCCCACTACTTTGGATATGTGTGTGTGTGTGTGTGTGTGTGTGTGTGTGTGTGTGTGTGTGTGTGTGTGTGTGTGTGTGTGTGTGTGTGTGTGTGTGTGTGTGTGTGTGTGTGTCAGCATGATGGGTGTCAGGGTATGTCTCAGTGAATGTGCTTAAGGCTGCTATGTGTCTGTTAGGGGGGTGTCAGTAAGGGTTTATGATGGGGGAAATATTTGTCTTGGTATTGTATGTCTATGTGTGTCTTAGGTTTGCAGTTCTATTGTTTTATGTAAGGGAAACATAGGGTAATATATTTGGATATAAGGGTAATGTTAGATCAATATATTTTGTATGCCAAGTACTATATGAAAGAGAACAGAATATGTTGTGTTAGTGAAGTGAACAATAGGCAGGGTCGTGGGTCAACTGAAATTCCAATCCGATTGAAAATCAATGTTGAACTTTGGAAGTTAGAATAGTAGACTCCCTTCTGAGTGGGAGTAGGGTAGGTAGAGGTAGTAAAGTAGTAGAATCCCCAATGAGTCAGTGCTGGTCCAGGTACAGTAGTAGAATCCCCTATGACTTTTAGCTAGAGTAGAGTAGAGAACAGATACAGGTCCAGGTACAGTAGTAGAATCCCCTATGACTGTTAGCTAGAGTAGAGTAGAGAACAGATACAGGTCCAGGTAAGTAGTAGAATCCCCTATGACTTTTAGCTAGAGTAGAGAACAGATACAGGTCCAGGTACAGTAGTAGAATCCCCTATGACTGTTAGCTAGAGTAGAGCAGAGTACAGATACAAATCAAATCAAAGTTTATTTGTCATGTGTGCCAAATACAACAGGTGTAGACCTTACAGTGAAATGCTTCTTTACAGGCTCTAACCAATAGTGCAAAAAAGGTGTTAGGTGAACAATAGGTAGGTAAAGAAATAAAACAACAGTAAAAAGACATTGAAAAATAACAGTAGGGAGGCTATATATAGTAGCGAGGCTATAAAAGTAGCGAGGCTACATACAGACACCAGTTAGTCAGGCTGATTGAGGTAGTATGTACATGTAGATATGGTTAAAGTGACTATGCATATATGATGAACAGAGAACAGCAGTAGCGTAAAAGAGGGGTTGGTGGGTGGCGGGACACAATACAGATAGCCCGTTTAGCCAATGTGCGGGAGCACTGGTTGGTCGGCCCAATTGAGGTAGTATGTACATGAATGTATAGTTAAAGTGACTATGCATATATGATAAACAGAGAGTAGCAGCAGCGTAGAAGAGGGGTTGGGTGGGGCACACAATGCAAATAGTCCGGGTAGCCATTTGATTACCTGTTCAGGAGTCTTATGGCTTGAGGGTAAAAACTGTTTAGAAGCCTTTTTGTCCTAGACTTGGCACTCCAGTACCGCTTGCCATGCGGTAGTAGAGAGAACAGTCTATGACTGGGGTGGCTGGGGTCTTTGACAATTTCTAGGGCCTTCCTCTGACACCGCCTGGTGTAGCGGTCCTGGATGGCAGGCAGCTTAGCCCCAGTGATGTACTGGGCCGTACGCACTCTGTAGTGCCTTGCGGTCAGAGGCCGAGCAATTGCTGTACCAGGCAGTGACGCAACCAGTCTGGATGTTGCAGCTGTAGAACCTTTTGAGGATCTCAGGACCCATGACAAATCTTTTTAATTTCCTGAGGGGGAATACGCTTTGTCGTGCCCTCTTCACGACTGTCTTGGTGTGTTTGGACCATTCTAGTTTGTTGTTGATGTGGACACCAAGGAACTTGAAGCTCTCAACCTGCTCCACTACAGCCCCATCAATGAGAATGGGGGCGTGCTTGGTCCTCCTTTTCCTGTAGTCCACAATCATCTCCTTAGTCTTGGTTACGTTGAGGGATAGGTTGTTATTCTGGCACCACCCAAATAACAAGGTCCAGGTACTGTAGTAGAATCCTCTATGATTGTCAGCTAGAGTAGAGCAGAGTACAGATACAGGTCCAGGTACAGTAGGTATAGTTCCAGGCTGTGCCGGTGTGACATCTGTGACAGTGGCGCTGATACGGCCCTCTGAGTGAGATTGATAGAGCCTGTGATCAGGGACGCTCTGGTCCCCCCATCGTCGCGGAGAAGGTTCACGTCACAGTGCCGTCTCCTCCGCTTCCAGGATAAATTAACTGAGGGGGAATCCATCACTCCCCGAGAAGGAGAGAGAGGGAATAAAAGAGAGCGGGGAGAGGGAGGGAGGGAGGGAGGGAGGGAGGGAGAGAGGGAGAGAGAGAGAGAGAGAGAGAGAGAGAGAGAGCGACTGCTGTGGCGGCCTGCTGGGAGGTCAACCCCCCTTGCTCCCTGTCACAGTTTAGGTGTTAGGGTGTGGGCTTTTTGGGTTCTGGTGTCACACTGTGATTTGTCACAGTGAGCGATCTGATGTTCATGTGAATCCATCACAAGGAGGAGCTGTGGTGTGTGTGCGAGTGTGTGTATGTTTGTGAGCATCTGTTTGCATGCCTGTGTGGGTATGCTTGGGTGTGTGTCTGCGTTTGTGGGAGAGGGGGCTATGACAGAAACACGAAACACTCCTCTTTGCGTGATCCTGTTCTGTACAACCTCTTAATCATCCTGGAAAAATGACTTTTTTAGGACCACTAATTTACTTTTGCTGGCGTCTGAGTCCCATCCCATTGCTCAAACCTTGCGGTCCCCCCACCTCTTTGTCACACTTTTCCGACGGGCCGCCACCATGACTACTTCTCCCTTCTCCCCTGCCTCATTTCTTTCTCCCTGCTGATTTGATCCTGGAATAAATTAGACTTTGTCATGGCTGATTGGAAATAGGCACCTTATTGCATTAGGCCATGGCTTATTAAGCAAATGCTCTTAAGACAGGCCTTGCTTAACTGGGTGACAGCTTCTCAATTAGGTCGTCTGTGAAACATCCTCCCTAAACTAATTGCCCCCGACCACAAGCCGGAGCTTTAGGATTAGGAAACTTTTCCGTTTGACTTCTCCGGATGTCCCTTCTTCTCTGCGTTTGATGTGGGGATAGAGTCATGGAGCTCAGAGTATGTGTGTTTGGTGTAGGTTTAAATGTGTTTGTTTAGGCTTAGAGTTGTGAAGTATCTATGTATTGCTTCGTGGGTCTGTGTATTGTATGTGTTTGAAACTTCGTTCTACCCTTATTACTAATTGCTCTAAGGGGAAAAATAAAGTTGTATAAATGTAATTGTATATCTAAATCTTTTTTTCATATTAGGAGTAGATTGTACTTGATTTAAGTGTTACGTACTTGGAATCTCAACATCAAAGGATAATTTCATTAAGAATGACAGACTTCAAAACCTTTCCCATTATTCATCCTAACTGGTTGTTTAATTCCTCCTACTTCCTTAATAATTCCAACGTACTGTAGCTCTCGAGGACCCCGGTCTGTCTTCTTGAGAGCCTGCGCCGTTTATGATTGTGCGATGTCGCGTTAAGAAAATAGTGTCATTATGCCGAGGTAATTTGTCGGAACCCAACAAAGAAACGTTGTAACTATTAATCATGGGGTGAATGCGAAAGAAAGTGCCATTATGTTCATTAAGCGACGAGGCACAAGGGCAATTATCTCAGATCAGCGTAGGCTGTCACAGGCGTGTCAGCGCAGTGATGTCGTAATAACTCACAACTTTCAGCAGTTTATCTCTCAGGAGCGCGTCACCACGTCCTGTATGGTCCAGTGGTTAGGGTGGAAACAGTCTGGTCACGACAAGGCCACGGGGCTAAACTCTCCATGGTGCCCACAGAGCTGCTGTGTCCTTGAGGGAGAATTATGTGGACTACAGAGTTCCACTCAGCTTTATGAATGCATATGAATATTTATTATATGCAACCACTTCTTAATGATGAAATGAATTGTACGGCAAAAAGTAATGGAAGGCATTTAGCAGAACTAATGAAATATCTCAAGGATTATTTCAATTTCCAACATACTACTACTGCAATGCTCCAACCATTGCAGTGTTGCAAAGAAAATACAATTCAACTACATTTTGCCTACTGTATCTGAAAATCTTCAAACCTTAAGGTGTACTTCCTCCTTTATATTACGTTTATTTCACATCTATTTTACATGAGAGAACTGGTCAAAACACTTAGTACATAGAAAAAGCATAAATAGTATTTATAATAATTACTGTCTGTTTAATTTCAGCCTAACTATTTTATTTTCAATTCAAAGTAGGCCAATATGGGCCATTGCAGTGCTTTGATACATTGTTACATTTACATTTTAGTCACTTGGCAGATGCTCTTATCCAGAGGGTCTTACAAGAGCAATTAGGGTTAAGTGCCTTGCTCAAGGGCACATCGACAGATTTTTCACCTAGTCGGCTCAGGGATTCAAACCAGCAACCTTATGTTACTGGCCCAACGCTCTTAACCGCTAGGCTACCTCTTCAAAAACCGCCTTGTCCTATACTTTGTCTATATACCTGCCTGATGTGTAGGCATTGTAGGCAATGCCATATTGACTTCCCAGACAAAGGAATGCTGAATCTATAAACTAAAAGGTTGAACTTGAGCCTGGAGCACCATTCCAACAATCGTAGAAACCAAAAAATTGATAGACCAGGAAATACCATGGAGTTAATTAAGCTGATTGGCCCTTCTGTCCATAAGCAGACCTGACCTGCCAATCACTGCAGGATGTTTCTGTCGTACTCTCCTGTAACAAACTCTGGCATCGTCTTTTCTGCCCTGCTTGAAGCCAGGAGGAAGGATCGACCTGACAGCTCTATGTGTGATTGGAGAGAACTCCAGCGTCTGTACCTGTCAATCAATCACCAGAGAGTTGAGAAATTGGGACCTCTGCCTACAGCGGTGCTCCCGCAGAAGCTGACGAGCGTGAAAATAATGGACGTTTATGATAAAGACCCCCACTATAATTACCCCCACCTGCTATAGACACTTCTAACCACAGTTGAAAAGACATACAGGCCTCCAAATTCTCTGCAGGCGCACCCCAACTCGTCTCTTCCTCTCTCTCACTAAAATTGCTTCATTGGCATGACGTAACAATGCAGACTTTGGAAATTAAGTGATTAATTTACAATATTAACATAATTTCAATGGGACAATCAGGAACAACAATAATCAAGGGTAAAAATAACCATACAATGGACAATAACAATGGCATAGAGGACATATACCGGTCGGTCGGTCGGTCGGTCGGTCGCTCTCTCTCTCTCTCTCTCTCTCTCTCTCTCTCTCTCTCTCTCTCTCTCTCTCTCTCTCTCTCTCTCTCTCTCTCTCTCTCTCTCTCTCTCTCTCTCTCTCTCTCTCTCTCTCTCTCTCTCTCTCTCTCTCTCTCTCTCTCTCTCTCTCTCTCTCTCTCTCTCTCTCTCTCTCTCTCTCTCTCTCTCTCTCTCTCTCTCTCTCTCTCTCTCTCTCTCTCTCTCTCTCTCTCTCTCTCTCTCTCTCTCTCTCTCTCTCTCTCTCACTCACTCACTCACTCACTCACTCACTCACTCACTCACTCACTCACTCACTCACTCTCTCTCTCTCTCTCACTCTCACTCTCACTCTCTCACTCTCTCTCACTCTCACTCTCACTCTCACTCTCTCACTCTCTCACTCTCTCACTCTCTCACTCTCTCACTCTCTCAAAGACAAGTAACTCCCAGGTCACTATGCTCTCGAGGAAAAGAAAACAAGCCAAGAAAAAGACTACAAATATTGTGGGTTTATCACCAGAAGCCCTCCTGGATAAATACAAAAGCCACAGAGGGCCTTTTTTCGTCACGGTCTTTGTGGCAGCCAGCCTCCTCAAGCTCCCTCTCTCTTTTTCTTTGGGGATTTTCCTTGGGCGCAGTTCTCCCTCTTTCTCTCTCTCAATCGCAAACCTATTTGAAGCATGTTTGTTTTCTCACTCTCAATCTCTTCTTCCTAATTTTCTCCCTCCCTCCCTCCCCTCCTCATCCCTTCTCTCTCCTCTCCCTCTGTTTGTGTGTGTGTGTGTGTGTGTGTGTGTGTGTGTGTGTGTGTGTGTGTATACACACATATATACAGGCGAGGCGTGTATAACCCCAGGTAAGCTCAATGAAGCAGCCGAGCTCCACTAGCCTCTATGTCTGTGGGAGGCTGTGGCTCATCTCTCCCCCTGCATCCCTGTAGCTTTAATCTGCGACAAGACCATTTCATAATCACAGCCAAGGGGGCTTCTCTCCTCTCTTCTTCTTCCTCCTCTCCTTCTCCCTCCTCTTCATCTCCTTCTCCTCTCCTTTTCCCTTTCTCTTTCCCCACGTGCAATCATTCACAGGCATGCACACTCCCACAGGAAGATTAGCATCCTGCGTGCTCGTCCTACATAATCACATCACAATGGAGCTAGCACGCTAGCTGCCGCCCGCCACAGCCCAACGCCATAGGGCACAATGTATCCCCATCCTCCACACCAACTGACATCGGACAAAATGGACTTGAATTCCACCGCCACCCGCAATAGGCAGTCGGGAAATAGTAAATAGGGTCTGTATTTCAACACCATGTCCACACCCATCCACATGCTTTCCCATAGCTAAAGGGTATACAGTGGACCCGGTACTTGAGTATTCATCTAGACTAAAAAGTGGATGCAACGTTACGTTACTTACTGTGGAAAGTAATTAGTTACATTACTTTTGCATTACCAAAAGCAGAAAAACCTGAAGGTGCCTTAACGATTGTTGGTTATTCTTATGCCCTACTTTTGAGTGGTTGTAAAGCCTCGTCGGTAATCTATAAGTCTGGGCTTTACCAACTCAAGTAACAACTATAGACACAATATCTTGGATTTTTACTTTACCATCTATAACGGTATTTTGTTTGATTTGTTGCATTAAATAATTCAGTAAGAAACGGCTCAACAAGTAAACAACTTTGGGAGTACAGACCCCCAGAAAGCTGGTATTTTTTAAACTTTTACAGTTGAAAAGTGATATCCCAAGTTTAAATACAATAAAGTACACACACTAAAGGGTAAAACAACTATGTTTTGAGCAAAATAGTGTTGTTTAGACATAACTGCAAACTTCAAGGAGTAGGACATTCAAGGAGTTGGTCTGATGGAAATGTGTGATGTCATCAGTCTCGCCATTGCCTGAGAAACAATAGAGGAGCAAAAGAGAACATAAGAGGAAAGGCCCACCCCGCCACTTGTGTGATGTCATGACATACCTGGACCACCTATTGAGATGTGCCTTTTGTTAGTAAATCAGGTGTTAAATGAGGTGAAAAGGAGTTACTCTCCTGAAAAGGAGACTCAAGTGCCACTGCTAAATAGGTGAATAATACTTAGTGTAGAAACGGAATTACATTTAAAAAAATATATATTTGCACCAACAAAGAAAAAGGGAAATAATGGTGTAAAAGTAACTACTTGCTTATTTGAAAAAGTAACTAAGTAACTGATTACTTAAATGAAAAACTAACGCGTTAATTTACTCGTTACCACAAAAAAATAATCTGAGTACTCTAACGATTTATTTGTAACGTGTTCTCCCAACAACACTGTTCCTAGATCAACAAGGATAAGGTCTCCTTTTTTCATTCTTATTGTCTTTCTCATCGTCACCGTCATCATAATCCTAATTCAGATCTTTATAATTTGTGCAATAAAAACCAATTGTATTTGTCACATGCGCCGATTACAACCGTGAAATGCTTACTTACAATCCCTTAACCAACAATGCAGTTCAAGAAATAGAATTAAGAAAATATTTACAAAATAAACTCAAGTAAAAAATGTAATAAAAAATAACACAATAAAACAACAAAAACAAGGCTATATACAGGGGGTGCTGGTACCGTTTCAATGTGCAGGGGTTACAGGTTAGTCAAGCTAATATGTACAGTAGGTAGGAGTAAAGTTAAATAAAGGTTTAAATAAAAAAATTCATAAAGTGACTATGCATAGATAATAAACAGCGAGTAGCAGCAGTGTAAAAACAAAGGGGTGGGTGGGGGTGTAGACATTACAGTGAAATGCTTACTTACAAACCCTTAACCAACAACCCCCAAGAGGTCTTATGGCTTGGGGGCAGAAGCTGTAAGCAATCTATGGTATTTTTGGGTGGAGATACAGTAGAATGTGTAAAAAATATGTCAGTGTGTGTGTGTGTGTGTGTACTATTACTTATTTTTTTCTGTAATTTTTTTTGACACCTTATCAGCATTTCAGGCAGACATGGATACTTCAAAACAAACGTTTGTCTCCAAACCATTCTCGGGAGCACTGTCAATTACAGTAGACTATTACCATATTGTAAAAGAGAAACAATCGCCTTATGACTCATTCTTATTGTCTGTAATAATGACTGCGCCGATTAGCGTTAGCATTGTTATCATCAGAGGCACAAAACATCATTATGCTCCTCAATCTGTTGAAGTAATTAAAACCATTTCGGAGCATCATCTCATATAGCTGCTACTGATTCATTCAGAACTCAAAACGCAGCAGAGAAATATGATATAATGCAACGTTTATGTATTAGCTTTCAAAAGGCTTAAGTGTGGAGCTGCAACTGCTCTGGTAACAGAATGTCAAATAGGATCCGCCGCTCCATTCCAATGCATTTCATATAATACTATAATGGATAGGGAGGATTTATATCGTATTAGTATCAAACTCCATCAGATTTAAGGCCTATAAATCCTATTCGATATCCTCCAAGTTTGCTGCAACGTTTTCCGTCCGCGTAATTTCATTTCCCCTCAAAGTACCAAAGCGGCCACCGTTCTTTAGTGTCAGGTGAAATAAATAATTTGCACATACTTTCCGCCTAAACTGTGGAAATCCAACAGGCAATTACATGCTTAGGCTCTACCATAGAAGCACACACAATCTGTCCTTTTTGCCTCTTCTGCTTGAGCTAGCCTTTCTGCACTATACTGTAGGTCCACTCTCTGAGCATACTGACACCGCCAGAGATGTATCCATTTATGTAGAATAGCTCACTTGGAGGTAATCTATAACATAAATTTACTCTCACTTGTGTGCCTTTCTGAATTTAGACATATGGGATTCAATCACGTTTGATGTGCGGAAAATTCACGTAGGTCATGAAAATGACCCCCTTGCGTAAATATCTAAATATTCCGTCAGTACAATTGTGATATTAATCAGATAACGTAAAACATGCTCTATCATTGTGTAATAACAAAGTCATTATCTTGTATGTACTGTAAAATGCAGATCCATCCTCTTCGACTCTCATCCTGCTCATCTGTTTTGCCACCTCAGCACAAGTCCACACAGTAATCCCTCACAGAGCAAGACAATATGAGTGGCATAGGGATAGGTTGCAGTCAGAGCAGACAGTGCATCCCAAATGGCACCCTATTTCCTATGTAGTGCATTACGTTTGACCAGGGCCCTATGGGCTATATAGGGAATAGAATGTTGTTTGGGATATAGCCAGTGCCTTGCATAAGATATTTCCTGCTTCTATATCGTGGTTCTCTCCCATCCTGTGGCGTATAGACAGTTCCTGAACGTATTCAGTACATTGGTGATCATACAGCTAGCCTTAAAGCTACAGTCTGGGATTCAAAAAACTAAAAACAGCAGCCCCACCACTTGTTTTGGTACACAGCTGAGGGATGAGGCTGGGTAAATGTTACCCCTCTCAAATTCTCTTTAAACACATTTGGAAGCTATACATTGTACAGTATATCAATAATCCAAAAGACCAATGAACAGATTCCCAGATCCCAGACTGTAGCTTTAAGACTCCACATGCTGGAGCTCATGCAGCCTGTTAACACACGGCGGCTTAAACACACAGGACGTCATTAAAAACATCACAGTGCGATGATGCCAGCTACATGTAATCCACATACTGTACGTGTCCACCCCGCCTCCACCCAGTCTCCTCCTTAAATCCAAAGAGGCTTGTTAATCCTCGCCTTCGAACAGGTAGACACAGACATATGTGTAGAGATGCGCGAACACACACGCCCTCGGATTGCTGCATATACACACGCACACGCATACAAAAACACACACGCCCATGCGAACTCATGTAAGCGAGCACAGACACACACACACACATACACACGCACATACACTGTGCATAACTCAGACACATGTATCCGTCTAAACCCTCGTGCCCTTGGTAGTGTGGTAGTGCTGGTAGCCTCAGGCTCCACTAACACAGACCTCGTCCATGGAGATTCACTGGGTGTGCCTGCCATCACAGCATGTCAGAGGAAATTGGTATCAAGATATTATATATGAACACATAAAAGTGCAAAACGGGAAGTAAAATGATAACTCTAAGAGAATGTAAGAGTTCAAAATTGCATTAATTCAATTTTTTTTAAATCTATTTGGTTAGATTTTTTGCATTGTTTGCAACTTAATTCGTACATAATGTTGCTGGTACCGTCTCTTATGACCAAAAAAAGCTTCTGGACATCAGAACAGCGATTACTCACTTTGAATTGAACTAATCATTTTTCTTTAATGAGTCGGACGAAAGGGATTTACTCCAGACACCCGAACAGGCCCTCGGCCCCATCACTCGCAGGAGAAAGAGACTGAGATTTCGCTTAAGGAGATCGGGGGGTCTTGTGAGGATCTGCCGACAAGTGGCTAATCTGCCTTTGCCATCCGTACTATTGGCCAACGTACAATCTCTGGATAATAAATTGGATGAACTAAAAGCACATATATCCTACCAACGGGACATTAAAAACTGTAATATCTTATGTTTCACCGAGTCGTGGCAGAACGACGACATGGATAACATACAGCTGGCGGGATATACAATGTATCGGCAGTGTAATGGTCCTGGGTGTAGTGGTGTAGAGAGTCAGGCGCAGGACAGTAGATATGAGTAATCAACGTACTTTACAAAAACGGACCGAGGTACAAAGAACAATCACTCACAAACAAAACATGGGGAACAGAGGGTTAAATAATAAACAAGTAATTGGTTGAGTGAAGCCAGCTGTGAAAAACAAAAACAGAACAAATGGAAAATGAAAAGTGGATCGGCGGTGGCTAGAAGGCCGGTGACCTCGACCGCCGAACACCGCCCGAACAAGGAGAGGGACCGACTTCGGCGGAAGTCATGACAGGCAGGATAAAACAGCAGCCTCTGGTAAGACAATGGGTGAGGGTCTATGTATATTTGTAAACAACAGCTGGTGCACGATATCTAAGGAAGTCTCGAGGTTTTGCTTGCCTGAGGTAGAGTATCTCATGATAAGCTGTAGACCCCACTATCTACCTAGAGAGTTTTAATCTGTATTTTTCTTAGCTTTCTACATACCACCATAGACCGATGCTGGCACTAAGACCGCACTCAATGAGCTGTATTCCGCCACAAGCAAACAGGAAAACGCTCATCCAGAGGCGGCGCTTCTAGTGGCCGGGGACTTTAATGCAGGGAAACTTAAATCAGTTTCACCTAATTTCTATCAGCGTGTTAAAAGTGCAACCAGAGAGAAAAAAACCTCAAAACCACCTTTACGCCACACACAGAGACGCGTACAAAGCGCTAAATAACTTCTATGCTCGCTTCGAGGCAAGTAACACTGAAACATGCATGAGAGCATCAGCTGTTCCGGACAACTGTGTGATCACGCTCTCCGCAGCCGATGTGAGTAAAACCTTTCAACAGGTCAACATTCACAAGGCCACAGGGCCAAACGGATTACCAGGACTTGTAATCCGAGAATGCACTGACCAACTAGCAAGTGTCTTCACTGACTTTTTCAACCTCTCCCTGTCTGTCTGTAATACCAACATGTTTCAAGCAGGCCACCATAGTCCCTGTGCCCAAGAACACTAAGGTAACATGCCTAAATGACTACCAACCCGTAGCACTCACGTCTGTAGCCATGAAGTGCTTTGAAAGTCTGGTCATGGCTCACAACAACATCGTTATCCCAGACACCCTAGACCCACTTCAATTTGCATACCGTTCCAACAGATCCACAGATGATGCAACCTCTATTGCACTCCAAACTGCCCTTTCACACCTGGACAAAAGGAAAACCTATGTTTTAGTTTTTTATTTAACCTGTATTTAACTAGGAAAGTCAGTTAAGAACAAATTCTTATTTACAATGACGGCCTACCAAAAGGCAAAAGGCCTCCTGTGGGGACCCCTCAGGGGTGCGTGCTCAGTCCCCTCCTGTACTCCCTGTTCACTCATGACTGCACGGCCAGGCACGACTCCAACACCATCATTAAGTTTGCAGATGAAACAACAATGGTGGCCTGATCACTGACAATGACGAGACAGCCTATAGGGAGGAGGTCAGAGACCTGACCGTGTGGTGGAAGCACAACAACCTCTCCCTCAACGTGATCAAGACAAAGGAGATGATTGTGGACTACAGGAAAAGGAGGACCGAGCACGCCCCCATTCTCCTCAACAGAGCTGTGGGTCCTCAGATCCTCAAAAGGTTCTACAGCTGCACCATCGAGAGCATCCTGACGAGTTGCATCAGTGCCTGGTATGGCAACTGCTCGGCCTCTGACCGCAAGGCACTACAGAGGGTAGTGCGTACGGCCCAGTACATCACCGGGCCAAACGTCCTGCCATCCAGGACCTCTATACTAGGCAGTGTCAGAGGAAGGCCCTAAAAATTGTCAAAGACTCCAGCCACCCTAGTCATAGACTGTTCTCTCTGCTACCGCTCGGCAAGTGGTACCGGAGCGCCAAGTCTAGGTCCAAGAGGCTTCTAAACAGCTTCTACCCCAAGCCATAAGACTCCTGAACATCTAATCAAATGGCTACCACAGAATATTTGCCTTGCGCCCCTCTTTTTCGCTGCTGCTACTCTGTTATAATCTATGCATAGTCACTTTAATAACTCTACCTACATGTACATATTACCTCAATTACCTCAATTACCTCGACTAACCGGTGTCCCCGCACATTGACTCTGTACCAGTACCCCCTGTACATAGCTTCGCTATTGTTATTTTACTGCTGCTCTTTAATTATTTCTTACTTTTATATCCTACTTTTTTGTATTTTTCTTAAAACTGCATTGTTGGTTAATGACTTGTAAGTAAGAATTTCACTGTAAGGTCTACATCTGTTGTATTTGGCACATGTGACAAATAACATTTGATTAATTTGAAGAGATTCATCTGACCTCACCAAAAAAGAGAAGCAGTGCACTATGTTATAAAAAAGATATCATAGCAGGTTCTGAAGATGGATATACACAGAGTAAGAGAAAAAGAAAGGAAGCTATAGTGGATAAAGAGTAAATTGGAATGGATGGTGAGGCCAATCTTTGTTAGTGTAGTGTTGTTGGCTTTCTAAACACTCCCTCCCTCTCTCTGTCCCCCACCCCCTCTCCCTCCCTCTTGCACACCTCTCTTTCTGCTGCCTTTATTTTTGCTCTCTCTCTCTCTCTCTCTCTCTCTCTCTCTCTCTCTCTCTCTCTCTCTCTCTCTCTCTCTCTCTCTCTCTCTCTCTCTCTCTCTCTCTCTCTCTCTCTCTCTCTCTCTCTCTCTCTCTCTCTCTCTCTCTCTCTCTCTCTCTCTCTCTCTCTCTCTCTCTCTCTCTCTCTCTCTCTCTCTCTCTCTCTCACTCTCTCTCTCTCTCACTCTCTCTCTCACTCCATGTCAGCCCTCTGATTTATAGCTGTGTTTAACTGAAGGCCACACGTCTCTCCCAACGCCGCTATTTGTTTCAACTCCACCTCACTTTTCCTTTCAGCCTCCTCTGAAGGCAACCAGGAACCAACCAAAATTAAACCCTGGGCCAGTCTTCAGACCGTAGTGTGTTTTTAGGATGCTCAAAGCCAATATTGTAGATACCTGTGCGTGGCAGGAGTGTTGTGTTAACTCAAAAGTACAGTGTCCATATTAGTACTGCGTGGCTACTGTTCTGTCAACAATCTGGAGAGATGGCGTAAGCCTGTGGTTGTGTAGTGTTACTGGGAGGGGATTGGAGATGGAGAAAAATGACGTGCCACAAGGATGCCATTAATAACGCTCAGAGGCAAGGTTGTCTTGACAAGGGGAAAAATGGCCGCCGTCACAAAGCCTTTTTATCAGCCTAATTGCATAAGAGGATTTCTTGTCTCAAGCAGGGAGAAGTGGCTATTTTTCCTCTTCTTTATCTTGTAAACAGCCATTATGGTAGAGGTACCAGCCTGCGTCTAGCAGTAAGTGGATTTGAATTCTCAGGACCACCCCATCTTTTAATATCTGGAAAACGATATTGCATATGCTTTGACATGTCAGTCATAATTGTATGTACTATAAAATCGGCCAGACTTGGGATTCTGAATATGGCACCAACACTTTGGGTTTGGATGGACTGCATTGCTCCTTTTTTTGATGATTAATAAGCAGTTTATTGTGAATCACTGTGGCTGTATGTTAGTATCTAAGGAATTCTAGCTGGAAATTCACTAATCAGAGAGCGATATTCAGTTCCATCCAGGAGAAAAGCGACATGCTTGTACTGTAAATGCATAATTGCGCTTTCTGAATAGAGATCATAATCGTCAAAGCCTTCAATATCTGAATAGGTTAAACCTACTCTGAATGTTTTTGTCTTTGTTTTTGTATTTGTACTCCTCCTGCATCCTCTCCCCATCTCTTCTTTTGTACTGGCTGGCATGAAGTAGGCTCCTGTTTACCCTGGTAAGCTGCCCATTGTTTCTGGTGGGAATTCCCTTTGTGAAGGAGCACCACAGGAACCAGGCTCGGTACAGCGGAGAGAGGCTATCACAGCCTTGGAGGGGGCTTCCCTCCCACCCGAACATTCCGAAGGGACCCAGGGCCAGGGGTAAGGTGAGATGATGAGAGAGGGAATGGTATGATGAGAGAGGGAATGGGTATATATGCAGAATGGATGTGTGCTTAGGGTTGTTGTCCTGTTGGAAGGTGAACCTTCACCCCAGTCTGAGGTCCTGAGCACTCTGGAGCAGGTTTTCATCAAGGATCTCTCTGTACTTTGCTCCGTTCTCCATTGCCACAATCCTGACTAGTCTCCCAGTACCTGCCGCTGAAAAACATCCCCACAGCATGATGCTTCCACCACCATGATTCACAGTAGGGATGGCGCCAGGTTTCCTCCAGATGAGACGCTTGGCATTCATGCCAAAGAGTTTAATTTTGATTTCATCAGACTAGAGAATCTTGTTTCTCATGGTCTGAGAGTCTTTAGGTGCCTTTTGGCAAACTCCAAGCAGGCTGTCATGTGCCTTTTACTGAGGAGTGGCTTCCATCTGGCCACTCTGCCATGAAGGCCTGATTGGTGGAGTGCTGCAGAGATGGTTGTCCTTCTGGAAGGTTCTCCCATCTCCACAGAGGAACCCTAGAGGTTATTGGTCACCACCCAAGGACCTTCTCCCCCGATTGCTCAGTTTGGCCAGGCAGCCAGCTCTAGGAAGTCTTGGTGGTTTGAAACTTCTTCCATTTAAGAATGATGGAGGCCACTGTGTTCTTGTGGACATTCAATGCTGCAAAAATGTTTTTGGTACCCTTCCCAAAATCTTTGCCTCAACACAATCCTTTCTTGGAGCACTACAGACAAGTCCTTCGACCTCATGGCTTGGTTTTTGCTCTGACATGTAACTGTCAACTGTGGGACCTTATATAGACAGGTGTGTGTCTTTCCAAATCATGTCCAATCAATTGTATTTACCACAGGTGGGATCCAATCAAGTTGTAGGAACATCTCAAGGATGATCAATGAAAACAGGATGCACCTGAGCTCAATTTCAAGTGTCACAGCAGAGTCTGAATTGTTATGTAAATAAATAAATAAATTTGCAAACATTTTGTCATTATGGGGTATTGTGTGTAGATTGCTGAGGATTTTTTATTTAATCCATTTTAGAATAAGGCTGTAATGTAACAAAATGTGTAAAATGCCAAGAGGTCTGAATACTTTCCGAAGTCACTCTCTATTACTACCATCCAAGATGGCATAGCAGTCAGACGTCCTTAATCCTCGTCTTGTCGTGTCCCGTGAATATATATAGTTACATCTTTTCTTCGTATATCTTTTTATATATTTTTTTCTAAAAACTCAACTTCAAAACACTCTCTTGCAACCCGCCTCACCAATTAAAAAAAAGAAGTATTATTTACCTCAAATCTGAAATCCACAACAGAAGCGAGCCAGAAGTTAGCCAGTTCACTAGCTAACGTTAGAATTCAGCTAACCACGGTTGGCGGTCATCAGCTATCCCTTAGCTCGAAAAGCTATCGCGAGTTTTGTACAACGCGATTCAGACCAGAGCATACCGGACCTATTATCTCTCCATATCCCCGGATTTCTACCGCAAGCTCTGGACATTTACACCTGGATCTTGCAGATAGCTAGCTGCTATCCGAGTGACTATTGGCTAACGTCGGTCCCGGAGCTAACATCAATTATTCCGGAACTAGCCAGCTGAAGAGTTCCATCAGCCACTCCTGGGCTACAATTACCTATCCGGACCCGTTTTACTGTCGATGCGGAGCCCCATCGGGCCTTCGTGACTGGACTACCAAAGTTATCTGCCCGAGGGAGTTAGCCAACTGGACATGACATCACCTGGTTTCAATGATGTTTCTAGAGACAATATCTCTCTCATCATCACTCAATGCCTAGGTTTACCTCCACTGTATTCACATCCTACCATACCTTTGTCTGTACATTATACCTTGAAGCTATTTTATCGCCCCCAGAAACCTGCTCCTTTTACTCTCTGTTCCGGACGTCCTAGATGACCAATTCTCATAGCTTTAAGCCGTAACCTTATCCTACTTCTCCTCTGTTCCTCTGGCGATTTAGAGGTGAATCCAGGCCCTGCAGTGCCTAGCTCCACTCCTATTCCCCAGGCACTCTCTTTTGATGACTTCTGTAACCGTAATAGCCTTGGTTTCATGCATGTTAACATTAGAAGCCTCCTCCCTAAGTTTGTTTTATTCACTGCTTTAGCACACTCTGCCAACCCGGATGTCCTAGCCATATCTGAATCCTGGCTTTGGAAGACCACCAAAAACTCTGAAATCTCCATCCCTAACTACAACATTTTCAGACAAGATAGAACGGCCAAAGGGGGCGGTGTTGCAATCTACTGCCGAGATAGCCTGCGGAGTTCTGTCCTACTATCCAGGTCTGTACCCAAACAATTTGAACTTCTACTTGTGGTCCCGTGTGGCTCAGTTGGTAGAGCTTGGTGTTTGCAATGCCAGTGTTGTGGGTTTGATTCCCACTGGGGACCAGTACGGGAAAAAATGTATGAAATGTATGCACTCACTACTGTAAGTCGCTCTGGATAAGAGCGTCTGCTAAATGACTAAAATGTAAAAATGTACTTTTAAAAGTCTATCTCTCTAAAAACAAGTCTCTCACCGTTGCCACCTGCTATAGACCAACCTCTGCCCCCAGCTGTGCTCTGGACACCATATGTGAACTGATTGCCCCCCATCTATCTTCAGAGCTCGTGCTGCTAGGTGACCTAAACGGGGACATGCTTAACACCCCAGCCATCCTACAATCTAAGCTTGATGCCCTCAATCTCACACAAATTATCAATGAACCTACCAGGTACCACCCCAAAGCCGTAAACACGGGCACCCTCATAGATATCATCCTAACCAACTTGCCCTCTAAAAACACCTCTGCTGTTTTCAACCAAGATCTCAGCGATCACTGCCTCATTGCCTGCATCCGTAATGGGTCAGTGGTCAAACGACCTCCACTCATCACTGTCAAACGCTCCCTGAAACACTTCAGCGGGAAAGGCCTTCCCCAGTGGGAAGGCCTTTCTAATCGACCTGGCCGGGGTATCCTGGAAGGATATTGGCCACATCCCTTCAGTAGAGGATGCCTGGTTAATTTAAAAAAATGCCTTCCTCACCATCTTAAATAAGCATGCCCCATTCAAGAAATGTAGAACTAGGAACAGATATAGCCCTTGGTTCTCTCCAGACCTGACTGCCCTTAACCAACACAAAAACATCCTGTGGCGTTCTGCATTAGCATCGAACAGCCCCCGTGATATGCAACTTTTCAGGGAAGTTAGAAACCAATATACACAGGCAGTTAGAAAAGCCAAGACTAGCTTTTTCAGGCAGAAATGTACTTCCTGCAACACAAAGTCAAAAAAGTTCTGGGACACTGTAAAGTCCTTGGAGAATAAGAGCACCTCCTCCCAGCTGCCCACTGCACTGAGGATAGGAAACTCTGTCACCACCGATAAATCCACTATATTTGAGAATTTTAATAAGCATTTTTCTACGGCTGGACATGCTTTCCACCTGGCTACCCCTACCCCGTAGCCAGCACTGCACCCCCCACAGCAACTCGCCCAAGCCTCCCCCATTTCTCCTTCTCCCAAATCCAGTCAGCTGATGTTCTGAAAGAGCTGCAAAATCTGGACCCCTACAAATCAGCCGGGCTAGACAATCTGGACCCTTTCTTCCTAAAATTATCTGCCGAAATTTTTGCAACCCCTATTACTAGCCTGTTTAACCTCTCTTTCGTGTCATCTGAGATTCCCATAGATTGGAAAGCAGCTGCGGTCATCCCCCTCTTCAAAGGGGGGGACACTCTTGACCCAAACTGCTACAGACCTATATCTATCCTACCCTGCCTTTCTAAAGTCTTCAAAAGCCAAGTCAACAAACAGATTACCGACCATTTCAAATCCCACGGCACCTACTCTGCTATGCAATCTGGTTTCAGAGCTGGTCATGGGTCCACCTCAGCCACGCTCAAAGTCCTAAACGATATCTTAACCGCCATCGATAAGAAACAATACTGTGCAGCCGTATTCATTGACCTGGCCAAGGCTTTCGACTCTTTCAATCACCACATCCTCATCGGCAGACTCAATAGCCTTGGTTTCTCAAATGATTTCCTCGCCTGGTTCACCAACTACTTCTCTGATAGAGTTCAGTGTGTCAAATCGGAGGGCCTGTTGTCCGGGCCTCTGGCAGTCTCTATGCGGGTGCCACAGGGTTCAATTCTTGGGCCGACTCTTTTCTCTGTATACATCAATGATGTCGCTCTTGCTGCTGGTGAGTCTCTGATCCACCTCTACGCAGACGACACCATTCTGTATACTTCTGGCCCTTTTTGGACACTGTGTTAACTACCCTCCAGATGAGCTTCAATGCCATACAACTCTCCTTCCATGGCCTCCAACTGCTCTTAAATACAAGTAAAACTAAATGCATGCTCTTCAACCGATCCCTGCCTGCACCTGCCTGCCCATCCAGCATCACTACTCTGGACGGTTCTGACTTAGAATATGTGGACAACTACAAATACCTAGGTGTCTGGTTAGACTGTAAACTCTCCTTCCAGACTCACATCAAACATCTCCAATCCAAAGTTAAATCTAGAATGGGCTTCCTATTTCGCAACAAAGCATCTTTCACTCGTGCTGCCAAACATACCCTCGTAAAACTGACCATCCTACTGATCCTCGACTTCGGCGATGCCATTTACAAAATCGCCTCCAATACCCTACTCAATGAATTGGATGCAGTCTATCACAGTCCCATCCGTTTTGTCACCAAAGCCCCATATACTACCCACCACTGCGACCTGTACGCTCTCGTTGGCTGGCCCTCGCTCCATACTCGTCGCCAAACCCACTGGCTCCAGGTCATCTACAAGACCCTGCTAGGTACAGTTCCCCCTTATCTCAGCTCGCTGGTCACCATAGCAGCACCCACCTGTAGCACTCGCTCCAGCAGGTATATCTCTCTGGTCACCCCCAAAGCCAATTCCTCATTCGGCCGCCTCTCCTTCCAGTTCTCTGCTGCCAATGACTGGAACGAACTTCAAAAATCTCTGAAACTGGAAACACTTATCTCCCTCACTAGCTTTAAGCACCAGCTGTCAGAGCAGCTCACAGATTACTGCAGCTGTACATAGCCCATCTATAATATAGCCCGAACAACTACCTCTTCCCCTACTGTATTTATTTATTTTGCTCCTTGCACCATATTATTTCTATTTCTACTTTGCACTTTCTTCCACTGTAGATCTACTATTCCAATGTTTTACTTGCTATATTGTAATTACTTCGCCACCATGGCCTTTTTTGCCTTTACCTCCCTTATCTCACCGCATTTGCTCACTTTGTATATAGACTTATTTTTCTACTATATTATTGACTGTATGTTTGTTTTTCTCCATGTTTAACTCTGTGTTGTTGTATGTGTCAAACTGCTTTGCTTTATCTTGGCCAGGTCGCAATTGTAAATGAGAACTTGTTCTCAACTTGCCTGCCTGGTTAACAACCTGTTGAGGATCTTATCCCGATCTTATCCCGGTATTGGGATTCATTGTCATGTGACCATGGCGGGGAATTCAAAACTGCAAGAGTAATCATTTCAAAAAATCAAATAATCAACTATTTTCCTCCATTTGAAAGATATATCTCCTAAATCTAACCACGCTGTCCGATTTTCAGAGGCATTACGGAGAATGCATAAAGTTAGGTTATGTGAGGAGAGTACATTGACAATAGCTGCGTGTAATGTTTAGCCAATTCAAAGAAGGGCATCAACAGACAGAAAACTAGCTAGAATTATGCACTTACCTTTGACAATCTGCATCAGATGACACTCATAGGACATTATGTTATACAATACATGCATTTTTAGTTCCATCAAGTTCATATTTATATCCAAAAACAGCATTTACAGTCGCGGTGAAATTCAGAATTTTTTTCGGCTCGAATGCACCCAGTGAATCCAGCATTACAAATCACGGAATTACTATTCGAAAACATTGGTAAATTATAATATTGTCATTCAAAGAATAATATATTATCATCTCGTAATTGCTACCGAAGGGCCAGATCTCAAAATAACTTTACTGGGAAATCACATTTTGTATAAACTGGGTACTATGCTAACAACAATAAGCTATATGCTAAGCTAAGCTAAGCTATACCGTTAGCATTAGCATCATCTAATATCGATAATAACATTCTAAATATCCCCTTACCTTTGATTATCTCCACCAGAAGGCGCTGCCAGAGATCCCAGGTCCAGAACAAATGTGGTTTCTTTTGACAAAGTTCATAATTTATGTCCAAATAGTTAGCGTTCAGTAGGCTCCCACAAAATGAGGTGGGCAGTGTAAAGTCACGTCGAAAAACTAAAGAAAACCTAGTAAATAATCTATTTACGTTTGTTTAAACATGTCAAACGTTGTTTAGCACTAATCTTTTGTTCCATTTTTAACGTGAAACATCAGTAAACATCAGTAATATTTTCACACAACCTATCAAGTGTCTAGAATAAACGATAATGACAAAGGCACTCTTCTCAGATTCATGCGCAGGCGCAAAAAATGAAGTGATGACGTGTCAACTTGTAAGCTTTCTAATTCGGTGTGTATTTATCACAGATGCTTCAAACAACTTTCTAAAGATCGTTGACATCTAGTGGAAGCAGTAGGAGTTGCGAACTGAATCCTTTCTCACTGTGGTATCTTTAAAACAATGACACTAAATAGTACAGCCACAAAATTCTCATTTTTTTTAATCTATTTTTCTCAGGTTTCTGCCTGCAATATGAGTTTTGTTATACTTACAGACACCATTCAAACTGTTTTAGAAAATTCAGAGTGTTTTCTATCCGAATGTGTTAATAATATGCATATCCTAGCTTCTGAGTTGGTGTAGGAGGCAGTTAAAAATGGGCACATATTTTTTTCAAAATTCTCAATACTGCCCCCGTGGCCCGTAGAGGTTAAATAAAGGTGAAATAAAAAAAATAAGAAGATTAGCTCGTAAAAACACATTGAAACAGACCATAACCCCACAATGGGTGGCATAGCAAAAAAGTTGGAGAGATGGAGAGGTAAAGAGAAGAGAAAGAGTTACAGGAAGAATGAGAGAAGAAACTTGTTTAAAAAGATTGAACAAAAAAGAGGAAAAACATCAAAATAGAGAAGCTAAGGATTCCATTAATTTTGCTAGTTAAAAAATTATACACATTCCCTCTTTCCTACCCAACTCTAAAACAAAGCATTTTGTAAAATGACCTACAACTGGCCCACAGCTCCATGGAATACTCAGCTAGCGCTAGTCCTAGGCCTGGCCATGCCCGGGGCTGGAGTAGCCGGCGTGCCCCAGCTCAGGTGTGTTGGCGGTGGGATGTGGGATGCTGCCAGTCCTGGTTAGTCTCCTGGCTGGATGTGATGTGACAGCATGGAGACCTGGCAGGGCCTGGAGGGGCCAGGAGACAGCTCTACTGCTGAGGGCCATAGAGAGAGAGACTGGACCTCTCACACAGGAGATGGAAGTGAGGCACAACAGCACTGAGTCACGGCTCAAGCCTGACTCGATGAACAACTGGTCAATCAGTGTTGCTCCACTTTATTTTACATTTTTGTAAAACAGTCAGTAAGATGTTACCCAATATTTGGGGGCTCATCCGGGATATTTGATAGCTTTGCATTAAAAAAGCTATTCTCTGTCAAACACTGCAATCTTATGTTTGATAATGCTCTGCCGATAAAATTAAACAGCATAGACTCAACAACGACTCCAGCATTGGCAATGGCTGCGTTTACACAGGCAGCCAAATGTTGATCTCTTTCAAAGCTAATCTGATTGGTCAAAATACCAAATAGTGAAAAAAAGATCAGAATTGGGCTGCCTGTGTAAACGCAGTCATAGACTGCTAATATATTTTCATTGATTGAACCAATGCACTGGCAAGCACGTACCTTGCTCTTAAATCTCTAAGATGCAAAGCTAAACGCATTGTGCAGTTCGTGAGCATCCCAGCATCCTCCATTTTGTTGGCAGTAAAATGCCACCAGTGGTCGGGTAATGGCAAGAGGAGGACTTTAAAGTTCAGTTCCGACGGTGGAGCCTAATGCCTTCTTAAGGTGAGCCATTTCGGCACGCACTCACATTTGTATACGTCTGCGTGTTTATCCTACGGAGGGAGGGAGGTGACCTTTCCATGTGGAGACAGTGTCTGCATGGGAACACCGCTCGCTGCATCCTAATGGCCACCCTGGGCCACCGCACCGCGCCGCCACATCTGCCCTGATATTTACCTAAATACACGGGTGAAATGTCTTTTTGTATCGACATATTTACAGAGAAATTCCAGAGAAACTGTGGCCAGCTAAAATGAGAGAGCGAGAGAGAGAGAGAGAGAGAGAGAGAGAGAGAGAGAGAAGAGAGTATCCAGAGGGCATTAGTGTCCACACTTCCTTTCCTACTGTGGTCTTTGATTTGGTGTTGTCAAAGGTTAACTAAATGTTTCTAAATTGGAGACCGAGGCCTGGCTCAAAATAGCATATACGAAATAATATAGTACTTTCTCTGGCTATAAACAGCATTTTTCAAAAGAGGTCTAAGCTCTGGTCAAGGGTACTTTTGAAAGAAACTACTGCTTTGGGAGACATTGAAAGCAACATAACAAAAGGACACAACCAGACACTGAATCTACCTTATAGAAATAATAGCCTCAGTAACACAGTGAGTGCTGGCTCCTGGTGAGGGTTAAGGCAGAGGTCTAATCTCCAACATGGCCAACCTAGCTTCATGCTGCGATGTGGATCATTAGGAAAATGAAAGAGTAGAGTCTGCAGAGCCATTAGCCTGGGCAGCTGCTACTGGGCTATGGGCAGCGTGATTACTCTGCTCTGTCTCCTCTCCTATCTACCTGCCTGCTGGTCAGCCCTCTCACCTTACCTGCCTCCAGCATACTAACTCGCGCACACACACAAACACATACAAACAAACACACACATGCATTGAGTCGCCCCCATGTACGGCCGGCACACATACACGCACACGCACAAACACAGCAACACACCACAAATGCATAAATTTGTCTAGACTCCTTTCCGCAAAAGTTGTGAATGTATCAAATTCTGACAACCGATTCTAGGCCAGTAAATCTATTCCTCGGGGTATCTGTGTACCTTTGAGAAAAAAGATACATATCTCTTTAACGCCGCGAAACCCCTGCTACCAGTCATTTTTCTTCCTTTTTTCACGTATGTACTGTATACCCAATTGTCTACTCCGAGGCAAATGGCACACATGCATTTTAAAAGCACATCAAGCCCAGAAAGGTCGGGAAAATTACAGGATCAACGATTGATGTCAGGGGAACAAATCTGTGCGAGTTGTTTTTTTTCTTTCTCTTGGATTCAGCTGGAGAGTGTGTTTGTGTGTGTGTGTTGTCCCTCATTAGGATGATATAGGTGGGTCTCTACAACCGAACCTACGTCATTCTCCACATGCTAGGGATGACTAAACAGGGTCTGAAAAACAATAGTGAGAGTTGTATTGAAACAACACTGGACTAAGCTAACTGATGTCAATTCTGACTTTGATAATGCTTGAAAAAGGTATTTGTTAATTATTACAATCCAAAAATAGAATAATATTTCAGAATTGTTAAGTACTTAACGGCTGCTCAATAAATACATGTTCACCTGTCATTTAACTGGGGCTGCATACTGTACATACAGACTACAGCCCCCTTTTATTTTTCTCACTAATGTTTTTCTAAAGACTATAAAAATTAAATAAAAGTCCTTTCTTTGTAATCTCCCACCATTCTTTATTTTGCAACACAAACAAATTCACACTCTTCTGTTTCCTTATTAATTATGCAGTAAAGAAAAAAGCTGCAATGTACTGTAGGAAAGGTGAAAATGAGGAATTCAATTTTCCCCTCATACAATGAATATTCATACCAGATCCATTTTATATGCTTTCGGGCATTGTTTGTTCCAGTTTGGTGCAATCACTTCCTATTCGCGAAGCTGTGAGGTACCAGGAAACTGACGAATCCGCTTTGGCGAGAAGGAGAAAGATGTCTCTTTTGCAAGGTAGACAAATGCGAGGTGTATGCAGTGCTATTGTGGAGGATATTTAAAGTGTTGGTTTGATCTCCACCCCCACCTCACCCTACACCATTCCCTGCTGTCTCCAGTCAAACACCTCCATAGTCTATTTGGTTACTTGTTTCCTGTCAGCCATCGTGCCTGTGCTTGGCAGTGAGGCACTGACAGACATTGCGACGCACATCCAACTCAACGACCATTCTTGTACGTCGAACACGTTACAGCCATCATTATTTCAACTCATGTCTACTCCTTACATCTAATAAAATGTCAGATATCCGGAAATGTGTAGATAAAGATATCCCCAGATATAGACCCTTTTCGCCCAGTGTCTCAACGCCAACAAAAATGTCACTACTCCAGGATGTCTTAAGGAGAGCACTTAGGGGAAATTAAAAAAAAAAAAACTAACCCAAAGTCTACCCTTAACCAGGGGAGCTCCAGCCCCACTCACTGTGAAGTCTAATTTTTTGGCCTTCATTTTGTTTTTCCTTCTCTGACAATTTGAGAGTTTTTGAAATTCCGTTGCCTCGCTCTAACGCGTGCCACAATAATGGGTTCTGAGCAAGGAGATGCAAATTGCCACAGATCTATAAAAAATGCACCTTAAAGGGGTTTAGAAATGTCTGTTCGGAAGTCAAATTACCATTTTCCCCTCTCTCCTTGACTCCTTTTTTTTTCTTTGTTAACCTCTCTTAAACTTCCTTCGGTAGTGGATGAGGTCAGGAGCGGGCCTTCATTTGCAGAAAGGAGGATTTTCTCGCACCCGTAGAAAATTGCCAGGCATTTACATTTTTTTTGGAGGGGTCAGGGACCTCTCCTTTAATTTGCCTTTATCTGCCTCTCCATGCTGCCTGACCCCAAGCCACATCGCCTTGTCGACGTCTGGCTAGCCTGCCTGTTTACTCCCTGTTTATTTGTCTACCTTGTCTCTCTCTCTCTCTCTCTCTCTCTCTCTCTGTTTCTCTCTCTTTCTCATACACATACAACTGCTTTTTTTTCTCCCCAAGAACTTGACTTTACTTTTGAACTCTTTGGATAATTTCTTCTCTCTATAGCACTTTACCTACAACATTTTGTCTTTGGGTTATGTTTGTCATAAAGGGTGTTTTGTTGGCTTTTATGGAAGTAACTGTGCTAGCAATATATCTGAGATTTCAATGAGACCAGTAAATTACATCATTTGCATCTCAAGAGAGGTGCTTACCTTGCATGACATCACACTGTATAATGACTAAGCGAATGACAGTTCTATGTGCTGCAGGTAAAGTCTTTGTGATGGAGCTATCTCTTCAACTGGAATATTAATGTCTCTTGTCGATTGTTGCCTTTCAACTGACCCACTTTATCCTGGTGTTTTGTCCCTCTTTGGTCTCTTGCAAAACTTGAAGCCGCCGCCGTTGCTACGGGAACACAACACCGTGGCAATGGTCATCCTTGAGTCGTCGTGGCGTTCATCAATGTCGTAGCATGAAGTGTCGGAGAAGAGGCGGATGAGACGATATTTTCTTTCTTGTATCTTCTAAGCCGTGTGAAGACTTTAAACCCCTTCTCACGCAAACAGTTGCAGTAATCCGTAACGAAGACTCGCAAGCAGGGGACCAGAACTAATGAAGACAACTGTTCAATTACCAGCTCAATTAATACAAGTGCCTGGAAGCACAGCTCACAGATGAGAGGAGCAGCTATCAGCAGCTTGATGATTTGGACCAAAGAGGAGCAGCCAGCAGCAGCAGCTAGATGATTTGGACCAGAGAGGAGCAGCTAGCAGCAGCAGCTAGATGATTTGGACCAGATAGGAGCAGCTAGCAGCAGCAGCTTGATGATTTGGACCAGAGAGGAGCAGCTAGCAGCAGCAGCTAGATGATTTGGACCAGATAGGAGCAGCTAGCAGCAGCAGCTAGATGATTTGGACCAAAGAGGAGCAGCTAGCAGCAGCAGCTTGATGATTTTGGACCAAAGAGGAGCAGCTAGCAGCAGCAGCTTGATGATTTGGACCAGAGAGGAGCAGCTAGCAGCAGCCGCTTGATGATTTCGACCAAAGAGGAGCAGCTAGCAGCAGCAGCAGCTTGATGATTTGGACCAAAGAGGAGCAGCTAGCAGCAGCAGCTAGATGATTTGGACCAGAGAGGAGCAGCTAGCAGCAGCAGCTTGATGATTTGGACCAGAGAGGAGCAGCTAGCAGCAGCCGCTTGATGATTTCGACCAAAGAGGAGCAGCTAGCAGCAGCAGCAGCTTGATGATTTGGACCAAAGAGGAGCAGCTAGCAGCAGCAGCTAGATGATTTGGACCAGAGAGGAGCAGCTAGCAGCAGCAGCTAGATGATTTGGACCAGAGAGGAGCAGCTACAGTAGCAGCAGCAGCTAGATGATTTGGACCAGAAGAAGAGAGAGAAAACACAGAGCCATTGAATTCCCTCTCTTCCCTTTCAATCCCATTGATTTAACAGCTATTGCTATATCGGGATGTGGGGATGTGTTGTGGTTGTATGAGAGACGCCTGAGTGATATGCCTCATGCCTATGCCTGGGTTCCTTCCTACTGGGCACACACTGGTTGAATCAACATTGTTTCAAAGGCATAACAATTAAATTACATTGAACCAAAGTGGGATAGACGTTTTAATTGAAGTCTGTGCCCAGTTGGTTGTAGTCGCATCTAGGTAAGAGGAGAGGAACAGTTTGGCATCAAAGGAGCTTTACCCTAACTCAAGTACTCTTTTGACATTTTGGATTGGGAAATCCACATAGCTGAGCTTCTTACCAAAACAACTAAAGGAGTGATTTGGAGATGTTGTCTTGTGTAATTGATTGATTCTTGTTTTTGCTGTTGTTATCGATTTGATCCACGCCACTTCATGTTCTGTTTCTTCTGTATTTTTTTTATTTGTATAAATCCATGTTGTTTACTGTGTGTTGCAGTGATAACCCACCGAAATTATTCTTACTTTCAGCCTCCACCGAGGGTTCACAGCGCATTGCCAGACTTGTTTCTAATTTAGTCCCCACAACACCACAGAAGGGACTCACTCTGAACCTCTTGGCCCAATTAAAGCCAAGGTTTCCTACCTCACTAGCACATACCTCCTCATCTCTTTTCACATCCATATGCATGGCTTTGATGAGCAGGTTCGAACTAGGGGAGCTGGCGCATCAGTTGCTTATAGTGTCCAGTTGGAACTAGAAACACAAGCATTTCACTGCACATGCGATTACATCTGCAAATCTGTGCATGCGACCAATAAACGTTTATTTTATTTTATTTATTAGGACAGCCTCGGTCGTGTGGCTAAATGAAAGTACTACAAGCTTATACTACCTCGTTACTGCACAACACTACGTCTTATCATGGAGCACCTTGTTGCCCGAAGGGAGATGTTCCACTCTGTTTAAAGATTAAAGACACACAAAAAAATAAAACGCATGTAGTATAACAGAAAAAAATAACTTTTATTATTTCCCTAGAAATTAAATAAAACGGTAAGGCCACACGGGAGTAGGGTCTAATTATTTCATTTATCTGTAAAAGGGCCCATGGGGATGTTTCCTGCTTTTCTTTTAGATTCAGTTTTTTTTTAATTCTCTCATTTTCTCATTTTCACACCTTTAGCAGTTTTCTATATTATTTTATATTACGTGATCAAAATGTGGTTATCTCTATCTCACAGGACTAGATAGGCTTATTGGGGACACTACTTTGTCCAGTATTTACCTTTGTAAAAAAAATGATCCACAACAGTACAGTACAACTCCTTCTAAATTAAGAAATGTAATGATAGCATTTTACAGCAACTGACAAAGGCCATAGTGAGTTATCCAAGTCGTTTGCTGTACAGGAGACAAATGTTATCTGGCTCACTAACCAATGTGCTCCACCATAGACCTGGACGACCTGTGTAAATCCTTTTGTCAGGGATGGGGCCTTACAGACTTTAGGTAAGCATTACACAATGTAAACACTCGCTTATACTGTCCGTGTTCCTACAATACACAGTAGATTACATGTTTAGAGACATACTGTCAATTTACAGATCATGTCCTAATTGCCTTGTTAATCCAGAGTGTTCACTGCTCAGATTAGCTCTTCTACCAGTGGATGTGATGTGTGGCATTGTGTGCATGTGTGTGGCATTATGTGTGTGTAGTGGTTCTAGCAGCACCCAAAACAAGGCTCCCTCCCTAGTGAGGTGACAGCAGAGGCAGCTAAACTAAACCAGCAAGGTTTACAACAATGACAGTAATCATGTGTTCCCAGTGCTGTGCTTCATCACCTGTCTGCCACCAAGGCTTGTTAGAGGACAAATGACTGTTAATAATAAAGCATATTCCCTCCTTCTGTCTGTCTGTCTCTCGCTCTCTCTCTTTCTCTTTCTCTCTCTCTCCTCACTTCTCCACCCTCACACTTCCAACCCCTTTTCCTCTCCTCTCTCTCTCCCCACTCCCTCATTCCCTGTTCCCCCTGCCCCACCCCCACCTGGGGAGGGAGGCCAGGTTTCCGGGCAGAGGGGCGGCCCTACTCACCGGCTCCACGCTGAGATTGATTACCCCTCTAATCTTGGGACTGCCAGTGTGTCTCCAGGGCGAAAACTCCACGTCCCTCCCTCCCTCCCTCCACCCCTCCACCCCTCCCTCCATCTCTACACCTCTCTCCATCCCTTCATCCCTCCGTCCCTGTGCTGCCAGAGGCGCCGGGGGAGGACACTAAGTCACGGCTACCAGACAGAGGCTGCTCGCTCGCCGCGGTTGTTGGCCATATGTCACAGCAAATGGGGCTGCCGTGGACCCCTGCCACCGGGGCCCACAAAAAAATGAGGAGAGCCAGGGGTGTGTGGGGGGGGGGGGGGGGGATGAAACAGGGGATGGGGGTGGGATAGCCATGGCCTGTGTGTCAAGAACCAAAGCACCAAAGCAATCATGGTATGATCAACAGAGTTGTTTTTGGCGTATCTGTATGTCGCATAGCCCATGACCAATATCATAAAAACCTTGTGTTTATTTGTTCTCCCATATGGGGGTTGTTGTTGATCTGCTTTGTCTCTTGGCTCAGCTCGCTAGTGATTGGCTGCCGATGCGTAGCCCTGTGACACCCTGCTATATTATCACGGCATCAAGGACAGCAGCTGCATGACTGCTACTCGTAAAAGGTGACAATTGTGGTGGTGGCAGTGTGCGGGCCTGTCAAGCAGATGCTGTGAAATGAAGTCCCTCCAGTGTTGCTACGGCTGAGGCTCATGCTGTGGGCTTGGTGGTGGTGGTGACATTGCTGCACCAGGATGTCACTTCAGGACCTAGTTCCTCCAGAGGCTTCGAGTTTATTTAGAAAGAGAGTGGGAACACAATGAAAACCTAACGACAGAGCAATTAGCAACTAAAACGCAATTTGTATATACCGTCTCCGAATGGGAGGAGAGATGCCGTATTGGAAAATGATGTAGCTTTCTACAATGAGATGAGACATGTCAGTATCACTTTCAATCTACTGTGTTATGACATTACAGTATACTGTTAATTACAGTATCATTCAAACATAATGTAGGCATACTCCAGAAGAAGAAAAAAACACTCAGTCAGTCTGAGGGAAGCAAATAAAAGTGGAAGGACTTCATGCAGACTCCATCCTACATCGTCAATGTAGGCCTAATCTATAAAAAAAGAATCATCCTCAATATCAGTCTTGAAACACGAGACAAACAAATGAAAGTGGAAGGATTTCAGACTCCATATACACCATCACTCTGTGTAAGTTTCTGGTTGCCCCTGGAAATCTCATAGATGGACGAGAAATGCTCTTAGGGAGTATTTGGAGAAGTTCAGTGTAGTCATGGAAAGTGCATGGAAAGGGCCTGAGTGGCTTTAGAGACCACTTTGAACTGCACTTTAAGGTCACCATTGACACACACGTACACAAACACACACACACACACACACAAACACCGCAACCCCCCACGCACACCACGACCCCACAACACACTTGTCTTTGAGGGCACTGTTTGCTAATTCCCTTCTACCTGTTTATACCTTTTCTTCCCCCACCTTTCTTTCTTCATGTCTGAGTGAGTCCGAGTCACAAAAACAGCGTGGGTGAATTTGAGGCAGAGGAAATATCCTCTGGGTTTTTCCGTTTTAAAGAACTCCTCCAGATCTCATGTTTAATTTATAGAGACTCAGGCATGATTCATCTTGGCATGCCAGGAAGGATTCAGCCTTTGTCTGGGTGGGTAGGTGGTTCGGCCCAGTCCAGGGGTGTTGCGCAGGTCCTTGACAGTGCCTTGGGTTGGGTCTGCCAGACTGGCCAACAGCTGGGAACAAAGCGACCCCTCCATTGGAATCACAATCTGGTTAATTAGACAAGTATCCTCCGGTCAGTAAGCAGCTGCAGTTGGTTCAGCCCAGCCAGTGTCAGGCAGATCCAGGCTGGGAGGCATGCAACGCTGCCACACAAAGGCGAGACAAGAAGACTGAGATTGAAGCGTGTTCGTTGTGACAGAATAAGACAAGATGATGATAGCTTTCATACATTTCTGGATAATGGAGGATGTTGGTGTGAAGCAGTCTTTCTGCTTCTCACCCACACCCATAAATCTTGGTGCAAACGGTCACACACACACACACAGAGAAGCGGGTACACGCGCCCGCATACACAAACACACACACCACACACAAACAAGATAAATCTTGTCAAACCAAGCAGCGAGTAAAGATTAGGCGTCCTTGTCCGCCTTCACAGCCTAAACTGCATGGTCAAACCTGGGGCGATATGAGAGAGAGCGAGAGAGAGAGAGAGAGAGAAGAGAAGGATGATAGGGAGAGAGAGAGAGAGAGACTCAACACAGAGTTGTTGATTGAGAGAAAGAGAGAAAGAAAGATATGGAGAACTAGCAGGGAGGAGGTTGGGGAGCAATGGAGGGTTGGAGAGCCATTTGAAAGTGGGTACAAAACAGCCAATTTCATAGTACACATGTGGATTACGTAGCTCCTTTGAACGCACCCCCGAAATGCCCATGTACCAATTATACCCTGGTGGCGAAGCCATGGAGCTATGGGGCCGTGTAGTTATGTTTTTGGATGTTCTTGCGCCTTGGTGGTGTGCCCGGGCCTGCCAGATTGTCTGCGGGCAGCAGAAGCATTTGAGCCTTCTTTGATACAGTGCCAGCAGGGCCTCGCAGGCTCTTGGCTCTCTGACACGTCCCCGTCAACCACCACACTGGCACCACGCTGGCACCGGCGTTGGGATATCAAAAATGACCCAATTAAGAGATGGCAATGTGTTCTGACAAGCACACTACCTGCCCATGGTGTGTAGGCCTGCTGGATGATGTAAACGGTGTCTTTCTGCTCTCTCTCGCTCTCTTTCTTTCTTTCCCTCTCTGTCTATCTGTCTGCTTCCTTCTATCTGTTTTGTCTAACAGTCTGTCCTGCCTCCACTTCACTCTGTGGCTGACAATAGGGGAGATGTGAGCGGTTGCGACTGCCTTGACGCTCTCTCTTTGTGTGTGTGTGCGTGTGTGTTTTCAGCCGTTTGCAATAAACATGCTGTTTCTTTGATACCGTCTGAGTATCAAATATGAGAGGCTGGGTTAGACTAAAAGGAGAGTGATTAGAGCTGCACAGTGACAGAAACATAATTTACGAATTTGGGTTGTCAACGCTCATTGCACTGACTGACAGACAGTCTCGGGATCTCCCATAGTCTGTCTGTCTATCTCTTTGTGTGGTTAGGATTGCGTTTGTACGTTTTATCTGTGTGTCAGGGCCTGCATATTTCACTGCATGTGTTTGTTTGTTTGTTTGTTTGTCTGTCTGTCTGTCTGTCTGTCTGTCTGTAAGTATGTGTCTGTCTGTCTGTCGGTCTGTAGGTATGTGTCTGTCTGTCTGTCTATCTCTTTGTGTCTGTGTGTCTGTCTGTCTGTCTGTCTCTTTGTGTCTGTCTGTCTGTCTGTCTGTCTGTCTGTCTGTCTGTCTGTCTGTCTGTCTGTCTGTCTGTCTGTCTGTCTGTCTGTCTGTCTGTCTGTCTTAGATCATGCCTCTTTCTGTGTTCCCTATCATCTGTGCATACACCCTTGTGCATGCTTGTGTGTGTGTGTGTCTGTGCTTGCACTCTTTGTGTGTCTCCATCACCACCTTCATTGTGTGGTGGAGACATCAAACACTCGTCAATCCAGCGCTAAACTTCGGGAAGCCGAGGTATCCCAAACTCTGCATCTGATTCTCTTTGATTCTCACAAAGCAGGTGTGTGCTTCGCATCCCTCCTTCGGCACGTCTTTCAACTCCTACTGATAGCTTGAAACGCCACCTCTATCACCGCCGCCACGACGCAACAGGCAGTCCGCGTTGCACTCCGCGGCAGAGGAGTAGAGAACAGTAGTACGGAGGCCCGGTAATGAAAATGAGTTGAATATTTCATCTTTCTACAGGGGGAGTGACTTCAGAGTAGAGAACAAGGTAGAGAATTAAGGAGGATCCCCAGTCCACCCACTATAGCGGCATTTGGAGAGTAGAAGAGTAGTAGAGTAGTAGTAATGTGGAATATTTACTGACGCTTCATTAACTGAATCTCATTTAGAAACGTTTTCACTGACAGGAATACTATGTTTTGTCGGTGCAGGAGTTCTTTGCAAAGAGTTAACCTTTGTGTGTGTTTGAGACTATCACAACCACATCTTATGATGCTCTTCTAGATTGACATTCTGCTCTATTCTATTCTATTTGACTTGATTCGATTATATTACATTCTCCAAAATGCGTGGAAAGATGACTGTTGCCTACAGTTTTACTTTTCATACGTAATACTGCATAAAATATAATAACATTGGAATAACACGTGGCGTCTTAAGGTATTGTTGTCAGCCTTAATGTTATTTTTTTCCCCCTCCGAGTTTGATTTAATGCCTCAATTGGTCCATCTGAGAGCAGAGTGTGAGGCATTGGCATATGATGGCCTCTAGGCATCAAACTGGTCCGGGTGAGCCGGTGCAGGTCTCGACTAGCATGTTAGAGCAAGCTGCCAGCCAAGACGGACAGTTGGCTTCAAGTCCAGAACCAGCTGGATAGGTTCCGTGCCATTTTTAAGTTTCCCAAGATGTCAAGATGTCAACGTTGGGCTCATCTGTCACGAAGGGGTGACATGAACACATGGACTCCCCTTCAAGCTAATTAGCAGTCATTCTGACTAACATTCTCACTGTGGAATGAATGCATTTCATATATGCTGTCACAAAAATAACATTTTCCTTGTGTTTATGAAGGCCTTGGGTAACAATCAAAATATATTTTATATTCTTCAAAGTAGCCACCCTTTGCCTCGATAACAGCTTTGCACAGAATTTCTTTCCTTCTTACTGCGTTTGAGCCAATCACTTGTGTTGTGACAAGGTAGGGTTGGTATACAGAAGATAGCCCTATTTGGTAAAAGACCAAGTCCCTATTATGGCAAGAACAATTCAAAAAAAGCAAAGCGAAATGACAGTCCGTCATTACTTTAAGACATGAACCTCAGTCAATCCAGAACATTTCAAGAACTTTGAAAGTTTCTTCAAGTACAGTCACAAAAACCATCAAGCATTATGATGAAACTGGCTCTCATGAGGACCGCCACAGGAAAGCAAGACGCAGAGTTACTTCTGCTGCAGAGGATAAGTTCATTAGAGTTACCAGCCTCAGAAATTGCAGCCAAATAAATTCTTCACAAAGTTCAAGTACTGTCTGTGATTTATTTAGAATTCAAGGCACACTTAACCAGCATGGCTACCACAGCATTCTGCAGCGATACGCCATCCCATCTGGTTTGCGCTTAGTGGGACTATCATTTGAGCCAAAACACACCTCCTGGTTGTGTAAGGGCTATTTGACCAAGAAGGAGAGTGATGGAGTGCTGCATCAGATGACCTGGCCTCCACAATCACCCGACCTCATCCCAATTAAGATGGTTTGGGATGAGTTGGACCGCAGAGTGAAGGAAAAGCAGCCAAGAGTGTACAAAGCTGTCATCAAGGCGAAGGGTGGCTACTTTGAAGAATTTAAAATACTTTTTTGGTTACTACATGATTCCATGTGTTATTTCATAGTTTTGATGTCTTCACTATTATTCTACAATGTAGAAAATAGTAAAAATAAAGGAAAACCCTTGAATGAGTAGGTGTGTCCAAACTTTTGACCGGTAGTATATATATATATATTCATATATTTTAAATAACACAATAGCATTTTCATTAGTTTATGTTACTGTAGGTTCTAGTGTTAAGCCATTACTATGATGTTCATATTAGGACAGAGCCACACAACTTCCATGGATGTGTGGCCTTGTCCTAATATGGACACCGTACATAATTTGACAGTGCCCCAGCATTTCAGCTACATTTAGGCCTACAGTAGGTAGTCCGAAGTTTTGCCATGGCACATAAGATGAGGCTGGTTAATCAAAAAGGAGTTTGAGAGGAAAGGGAAGCGGATGTTCGGCACAGGAAGTGAGATGCGGGCATATGAAATAGGTCATTTTACAGGATTGCTGTTCAAAAAGAGAGAGAAGGTGCTTACCTGGTCGTTAAAGTGAGAGTGAGTTCCTTTGAAAATGGGTTTCTGGCACTGGCTGTGTTTGAGTCAGGTGTGAGAAATGTGTACTGACATGCACACCTTATCTCCCATGATGTGGCTGGAGTCCATGGTGTAGGTAAGATGTGTTAACTGCTGCAGGGCCAGATACATCCCATCATTAACTTTATATCTCTCCTCATCGGTACTGGGGGTGATGATAAAGTTACGTGTGCAATTTGTCCATGTATCTCAATTCTGTTGACGCTTAGAGTGGGGTGTAAATCTCTCTGTACTGTATGTTTCATAAGAGGTTGCTTTGACCTTTGATGAATGGGTACTGTACATGAATGTAATGGTAGTGTATGGGAAGTTTCATAATAATGAATATGAAGAGCACTTTATTTTGTATGGAGCTGAAAGTATCTCTAGGCCTGTGTGTGTGTTTGTTTGTGCGCGCATGTTTGGATGTGTGCGCCTGTGTGTGTGTGTGTGTGTGTGTGCTTGCTCTGGTGTGTGTGCTTGTATGGATAAAATTGATTCGAAGCCCAGGTTAAATGGCCAAAACCAGCTTTTACAATTATAGGACAACTTATTTTCTCAAGGCACCTCATCATGTGACTTTAAATGATTTCCCTGCTCTTTCACCTCAGGCTACCTTTTTTCATTTCATGGGGATGTTTCGAAAAACTTCTTTTTTTTTGTTGAGAAAAGAGCACATGAGAACGCTAAAAAGGATTTGAGGCTCTTTCAGGGGCAACAGTAAATCTATGAGTAACGGGGCTAAGGACTCATTTGTACCACTTGCCATATCGCCCACACAACAGCTGAGTGCTTTCAAAGAAAGAGTGATTTGACTTTGGCCATTATCTGTTGATATATACTGTAAGAGGCCTGCTCAACCCTGAGGGTGTGGTTTTAGAAGATAGAAGACATGTTTTTAGCCAATGACGGTGATACAATATAACCCGGGAGGTAGGACACTGTCTGTGTGAAAGCCCCACTCAATCTTACTACTATTGGACCTTTCTGCCCTGGTCACTGCCTGTAGGCTGCAACCTAGCAGTGCGCCCACCAACCACCAGTCATTTACGGTGTCCATATTAGGACAGCCTCAGAGTCATTATTAAGGCATGGCAAGGGCTATATATGAGCTTTAGGGCCAGGGGTCATAGTGGCGGAGGAGGGTTTTGATAACATATGGACCTGAAGATAACATCACAAATCAATGGATTTTTGCATTAGATTTCACTTCCTGGTTCTTTAGAAATTGTTGAGATGAGCAAATGAGGGGTCATTTTTATGGTTTTAAATTGCAGTGAACCTAGATACAAAGGTTTTGTAGGGTAATTTTTTTCTCAGGATTTGAAGGTTTGATTACACCAAACTTAATTTTCAAAGCACGTGAAGAGTTTATCAGGGTGGTGTTGTGGTAGAATTGAAAATGTATAAAATCGTGCTTTCTCTCATGTCATGAGACCTCGTTTGAAAGCTTTCGAGTTCCTGTGCAAAAACCTCCCACATACCAAAAAAAATGTGGAAAATCATGCACAATTAATGAACCCAAATCCTTTCAGCAAGGTTTAGCCGATATTTAAAAGCCTGAAAACTTGACCATTAACCTAAAAAATGGATATAAAAACAGCTTTCGTGTTCCCTTTTTTTCTCTGTCTAAACACAATGCTCCACAAAAAGGCTGGTAAAATGAAATGATGAGTTTTAAATGTATTTTTCAGGCAGAGCCAATTAACGACCCACATGTTTTTCCATTTTGCAAAGAGCCATACATTAGCCACGAAGGCTAATTATTAGTTCTGCCTTCGACGTTTTACAAATCATTTATTTTTTCCTTCCCCTGCCTCTCGCGTGCCAACGTGCTCCAAAGTGGGCTCCAATTAGGAAAGCATTAAAACGCCTGCGAGGACTTAGCTGCATTACACCACTCAGTGACATTCCACCTGCCATTATGTTATTAGCGAAGTGCTACATTGAAGGAAATACATTTAAAAACCAGAAAAGCTGTTACCTTTGCCGGATCCCTTTAGCAGCTGTGTGCCATGTGAAGAGCATCTAAATCTCAGTTTATTCACTTAAAATAAAATCCTTCATTACTGTGGCAGCTACTGTATGTTGCATATCTCACATATCTTTCTCTACACTCAATCCTTCTTTTGCCTTTCACCAGAGTTGGGATGCAGACAGAGGAGTTTTTCAGAAATGTGGGCCTCACATCCGTTACACTTTGTTTGTAAGTTGACGACTGGAAACACCTTGTTTCAGATACTTGACCTAGGCCTACAGATTCAGTGTCACAATCACTGTCCTCAAACTCCCTGTCGTAAATAAGCCAAGGCGCAGCGTGCCGGTAATTCCACATACTTTATTGAAGGAAAACCGAGCAAAACAATAAACTGGTAAAACAGAACGAACCGTGACGCCCTGGGGCTGCTCAAAGGCAGCTGCACCAAAACAAGATCCCACCACTCAAGGAGGGAAAAAGGGCTGCCTAAGTATGGTTCCCAATCAGAGACAACGATAGACAGCTGCCTCTGATTGGAAACCATACCTGGCCAAAACATAGAAATAAAATACATAGAATGCCCACCCCATATCACACCCTGACCTAACTAAACAGAGAAAAACGGCTCTCTCAGCTCAGGGCGTGACAGTCAGACACGGATAAAAACAATATAGCTGAGATTTGAACAGGTGTAATGCCATTTCGAAGCAACAACTAGCATTTCTATTTCTGTTGTATTCCTAACTGCACATTTTGAGGATAAAATACATGCTTGTACTTTTGTGTGTTTGTGTGTTCCATGTGTGTGTACGTGTGCTCCGTGCATGTGTGTGTATGTGTGCGTGTGTCGAGTGTGTATGCGCTTACCCTCTGAATATGTCTTTGCACGTGCTTGGCCGTGCTTCTTTCACTGGCAGCAGACAAACAGATGGGGTTTGGGAGATCTCCTGGTGCAGTTTTCCACACACCCCTACATGTCATTTGTCATTAGATTTGGGTCATTGTTTGCGGCTCAATGGCAGCGTGACTGACTTGGTCAGTGCTTGACAACTGTGCCTGTCTCCCACGGACATAGAGAGGAGTCTCTCAGGCAGGCAGGCAGGCAGGCAGGCAGACGCACTGTACTGAGTCTGGACGTTGGACACAGACACACCCTTCAATATCCTCTGAGATACATTCTTACTCTGCCCCTTCACAGTTCCTATACAATGTTATCTGAACTGACTGGAACATTGCGGTGATACAGCAAAGTGTAATGTGATATGTCAGTTGTATGTGATGGTACAGAATTGGTGCTTGGCATTTGGAACGTCTTGTGTTCTAGAGTCTGTCAGGAGATGTACTGTATATGTGGTAATTTGGGGAGTAGCACTAACATGCCAAGTCTTGTTGACCTTGTGTTACGTGTGACTGTCCTAATTTGGACACCATACCAGTTTAAAAAAATGATCCAACAAAACCAATCTTTCCAATCACATGACCAAAGTACTTCTCCAAGACGGTTGTGGACTGGAGACTGAAGGACAGACTGGTTCTAGGGAAGAGGTCAAAGACCTGACCATGTGGTGCAAGGACAACAACTTCTGCATCAACGTGATCAAGACAAAGGCGATGATTGTGGACTACAGGAAAAGGAGGACCGAGCACGCCCCCATTCTCATCGACAGGGCTGTAGTGGAGCAGGTTGAGAGCTTCAAGTTCCTTGCGTCCACATCACCAACAAACTAACATTTGTTTTATTTTTTTATTTATTTCACCTTAATTTAACCAGGTAGGCCAGTTGAGAATAAGTTCTCAATTACAACTGCGACCTGGCCAAAATAAAGCAAAGCAGTGAGACACAAACAACAACACAGAAATACACATGGAATTAACAAACGTACAGTCAAAAACACAATAGAAAAGACTATATACAGTGTGTGCAAATGAGGTAAGATTAGGGAGGTAAGGCAATAAATAGGCCGTAGTGGTGGAGTAATTACAAATTAGCAATTAAACACTGGAATGATAAATGTGCAGAAGATGAATGTGCAAATAGAGATACAGGGGTGCAAAGGAGCAAAAAAAACAAAGAAACAATATGGGGATGAGGTAGTTGGATGGGCTGTTTACAGATGGGCTATGTACAGGTGCAATGATCTGTAAGCTGCTCTGACAGCTGACGCTTAAGTTAGTGAAGGAGATATGAGTCTCCAGCTTCAGTGATTTTTGCAATTCGTTCCAGTCATTGGCAGCAGACTACTGGAAGGAAAGGCGGCTGAAAGAGGAATTGGCTTTGGGGGTAACCAGTGAAATATACCTGCTGGAGCGCGTGCTACGTGTGGGTGCTGCTATGGTGACCAGTGAGCTGAGATAAGGCGGGTCTTTACCTAGCAAAGACTTATAGATGACCTGGAGCCAGTGGGTTTGGTGATGAATATGAAGCGAGGGCCAGCCAACGAGAGTATACAGGTCGCAGTGGTGGGTGGTATATGGGGCTTTGGTGACGAAACGGATGGCACTGTGATAGACTGCATCCAATTTTCTGAGTAGAGTGTTGGAGGCTATTTTGTAAATGACATCGCCGAATTCAAGGATCGGTAGGATATTCAGTTTTACGAGGGAATATTTGGCAGCATGAGTGAAGGATGCTTTGTTGCGAAATAGGAAGCCAATTCTAGATTTAATTTTGGATTGGAGATGCTTAATGTGAGTCTGGAAGGAGAGTTTACAGTCTAACCAGACACCTAGATATTTGTAGTTGTCCGTGTATTCTAAGTCAGAACCGTCCAGAGTAGTGATGCTAGACGGGCGGGCAGGTGCAGGCAGCGATCGGTTGAAGAACATGCATTTAGTTTTACTGGCATTTAAATGCAGTTGGAGGCCACGGAAGGAGAGTTGTATGGCATTGAAGCTCGTCTGGAGGTTAGTTAACCCAGTTAACACAGTTAACATGGCCCAAGCACACAAGACAGTCGTAAAGAGGGCACGACAAAACCTATTCCTCCTCAGGAGACTAAACAGATTTGGCATGGGTCCTCAGATCCTCAAAAGGTTTTACAGCTACACCATCGAGAGCATCCTGACGGGTTGCGTCACTGCCTGGTATTGAAACTGCTCGGCCTCCGACCGCAAGGCACTACAGAGGGCAGTGCGTATGGCCAAGTACATTACCGGGGCCAAGCCTCCTGCCATCCAGGACCTCTATACCAGGCAGTGTCAGAGGAAGGCCCTAAAAATTGTCAAAGACTTTGGCCACCCTAGTCATAGACTATTCTCTCTGCTACCGCATGGCAAACGATACCGGAGCACTACCCCCAAGCCATAAGACTCCTAAACAGCTAATCAAATGGCCACCCAGACTATTTGTATTGCCCCCCCCCCACCCTTCTACACTGCTGTTACTCTCTGTTATTATCTATGCATAGTCACTGTAATAACTCTACCTACATGTACATATTACCTCAATTATCAGACACCGGTGCCCCCGCACATTGACTCTGTACCAGTACCCCCTGTATATAGCCCCGCTATTGTTATTTACTGCTGCTCTTTAATCATTTGTTGTTCTTATCTCTTACTTTTTTTGTTATTGTTTTTTTCTTAAAACTGCATTGTTGGTTAAGGGCTTGTAAAGTAAGCATTTCACTGTAAGGTCTACACCTGTTGTATTCGGCGAGTGTGACAAATAACACTTGATTTGATTCTCTCCCCCACTCCACTGCCCCCTCTGAGAGGTAATTTTTCCCTCTCGCTTCGCACCAGCCTCCCCTGCTACTGTTGTGGACTGAGGCTGAAGGACTGGTTCTCATCCCGCATCCCTCCATCCCTCCAACCCTCCAACCCCTCCCTGGGCCCTTGCAGTTGGCCTGGGCCAGTATGGGCTGATGGGACAGCTCTTACTGATGGGCTTAGAGTTCCTGACTTTTCAGCAGCGTCTTTCTGGCCTTGCTCTAGACCTGGGGTCAGGGCTACTTCAGGCTTCTGATTATATACTGTATGTACGCATAAATAATGTAGCTATGAGCAGGGGCAAGAGTGTGTGTGTCACTGTTTATGTGCAGGCTACAGTACGTGTGTGTGTATGTTGTCAAAATGTATGTGAGGAAGAGTGTGTGTGTGTGTTTCTTGTGCGACATGCATGTGTGCCAGTGTGTGTTTGTGTGTGTGTGTTTTTCGCTGTATGTGAATATGTGTATGCATGTTTGAAGGTGTGCTCGTGTGTGTTTTTGTCTTTTTTCAGAGCTGATATACTGTACAGGCACCGTACTGCATCACACTACTCTCAGGTGGCCAATATACTGTACAGAGCAGTGACTTCTGTCACTGATGCGGGTCCCTTTAGTCATAGCATTTCTCTGGGCTTAGTGGTGTGTGTGTTTTCTGTGTGTGTTAGTGCTTATGTGTGTGCATGGTGCTACTGAATGCTCTGCTATGTCATCTTTATTTATTTATTTTATTTCACCTTTATTTAACCAGGTAGGCTAGTTGAGAACAAGTTCTCATTTGCAACTGCGACCTGGCCAAGATAAAGCAAAGCAGTTTGACACACACGACAACAAAGAGTTACACATGGAATAAACAAACATACAATCAATAATACAGTAGAAAAATCTATATACAGCATGTGCAAATGAGGTAGGATAAGAGAGGTAAGGCAATAAATAGGCCATGGTGGCAAAGTAATTACAATATAGCATTTAAACACTGGAATGGTAGGATGTGCAGAAGATGAATGGGCAAGTAGAGATACTGTGATGCAAAATAGCAAATTAAATAAATAAATATAGTATGGGGATGAGGTAGATTGTATGGGCTATTTACAGATGAGCTATGTACAGGTGCAGTGATCTGTGAGCTGCTCTGACAGCTGATGCTTAAAGTTAGTGAGGGAGGTAAGAGTCTCCAGCTTCAGAGATTTTTGCAGTTCGTTCCAGTCATTGGCAGCAGAAAGCTTGAAGGAGAGGCGGTCAAAGGAAGAATTGGCTTTGGGGTGACCAGTGAGATATACAGTGGGGCAAAAAAGTATTTAGTCAGCCACCAATTGTGCAAGTTCTCCCACTTAAAAAGATGAGAGAGGCCTGTAATTTTCATCATAGGTACACATCAACTATGACAGACAAAATGAGAAAATAAAATCCAGAATATCACATTGTAGGATTTTTAATGAATTTATTTGCAAATTATGGTGGAAAATAAGTATTTTGTCAATAACAAAAGTTTATCTCAATACTTTGTTATATACCCTTTGTTGGCAATGACACAGGTCTCCATTACAGTGTCCCAGAACCTTTTTTAGTTTGTACTACAGGATGCAAATTTCTGTCTGAAAAAGCTAGCCTTAGCTTTCGTAACTGCCTGTGTATATTGGTTCCTAACTTCCCTGAAAGTTGCGTATCACGGGGGCTATTCGATGCTAATGCAGAACGCCACAGGATGTTTTTGTGCTGGTCACGGGCAGACAGGTCTGAAGTGAACCAAGGGCTATATCTATTCCTGGTTCTACATTTTTTTAATGGAGCATGCTTATTTAAGAAGGTGAGGAAGGCACTTTTAAAGAATAACCAGGCATCCTCTGCTGACGGGATGATGTCAATGTCATTCCAGGATACCCCGGCCAGGTCGATTAGAAAGGCCTGTTCGCAGAAGTGTTTTAGGGAGCGTTTGACAGTGATGAGGGGTGGTCGTTTGACCGCTGACCCATTACGGATGCAGGCAATGAGGCAGTAATCGCTGAGATCTAGGTTGAAAACAGCAGAGGTGTATTTGGAGGGCGAGTTAGTTAGGATGATATCTATGAGGGTGCCCATGTTTACGGATTTGGGATTGTACCTGGTAGATTCATTGATAATTTGTGTGAGATTGAGGGCATCAACCTTAGATTGTAGGATGGCCGGGGTGTGAAGCATGTCCCAGTTTAGGTCACCTAGCAGCACGAGCTCAGAAGATAGATGGGGCAATCAATTCACATATGGTGTCCAGGGCACAGCTGGGGGCAGAGGGTGGTCTATATCAAGCGGCAACGGTGAGAGACTTGTTTCTGGAAAGGTGAATTTTTAGAAGTAGAAGCTCAAATTGTTTTGTTACAGACCTGGATAGTAAGACGGAACTCTGCAGGCTAGCTCTGCAGTAGATTGCAACACCGCCCCCTTTGGCAGTTCTATCTTGGCGGAAAATGTTATAGTTAGGGATGGAAATTTCTGGGTTTTTGGTGGTTTTCCTAAACCAGGATTCAGACACGGCTAAGACATCCGGGTTGGCAGAATGTGCTAAAGCAAACTTAGGGAATAGGCTTCTAATGTTAACATGCATGAAACCAAGGCTTTTACGGTTACAGAAGTCAACAAATGAGAGCACCTGGGGAGTAGGAGTGGAGCTAGGCACTACAGGTCCTGGATTAACCTTTACATCACCAGAGGAACAGAGGAGAAGTAGGATAAGGGTATGGCTAAAGGATATAAGAACTGGCCGTCAAGCACGTTCGGAACTGAGAGTAAAAGGTGCAGGTTTCTGGGCACGATAGCATAGATTCAAGGCATATTGTACAAACAACGGTATGGTAGGAAGAGAGTACATTGGAGGTAAACCTACTCATTGAGTTATGATGAGAGAGATATATAGTCTCTAGAGACGTTTAAACCAGGTGATGTCATCGCATATGTGGGAGGTGTAACAACATGGTTGGTTAAGGCATATTGAGCAGGGCTAGAGGCTCTACAGTGAAATAAGACAGTAATCACTAACCAGGACAGTAATGGACAAGGCATATTATTATTAGGGAGAGGCATGTGTAGCCAAGTGATCGTAAGGGTCCAGTGAGAGGTTGGGCTGGCTGGGGACACGGCGATTCAGACAGTTAGCAGGCCGGGGCTAGCAAGCTAGCAGTTAGCAGGCCGAGGCTAGCAAGCTAGCATAAGGGCCTTAGAGGGACGTCGCGATGGGGGAAAGTCTGTTTTTGCCTCCTCGTGTAGTGACGTCGATAGACCAGTCGTGGAATTAGTAGGGTTCCAAGTACCAGAGGGGTCCAAGTCCAATTGGCAAACTGGGTATAGTGGTCCAAGAAACTGGCCGATGGATCAGCTAACAGTCCAATATTCTCTAGATAGCTAGCAGGCCGCGGTTAGCAGAATGGGCCTTCAGGAGACGTCGCGCCTGAGGGGACTTTTGGGATCCTCGGGCAGATTATGTCGGTGTTCCAGTCGTGAAGGATCGGCGGGGTTCCGTGCCCCGTACCGGCAGTAGAAGGGGTCTGGATATTGTAGCCGAGGAGTGGGCTTCAGGAGTAGCCCAGGAGCCCTAGCCGGGAGATGGGTCTAGCATGGGCTAGCTCCAGGCTAGTTGGTGCTTGCTCCGGGACGGAAACGTTAGGCAGGAGTAGTCAACCCGGGTTGCGGTTAGCTAGCTGCGATGAATCAGATGAAAAGGTTCAGAGTTTGCGGTAGGAATCCGTGGATATGGAGAGAAAAATAGGTCCGGTATGCTCTGGTTTGAAACGCGTTGTACAAACTGGCGAGAGCTTTCTGAGCTAAAGGTTAGCTGATGACCGCTAGCAGTGGTTAGCTGACTGATAGCTGGTAGCTAGTTAGCTAGCTTCAGTTGAGGTATTCCAGTTCGGAGGTAAATAGAAATACTTTAGAAAAAAAACAGATCCACACCACATTGGGTGAGGCGGGTTGCAGGAGAGGATTTTGAAGTTGAGGTTTAGGAAAAATATTAAAAATAGGAAAAATATTAAAAAGAATGCGAAGAAAAAGATATAAAAAGATATATACATGGGACAAGACAAGCCAAAGACAAAGACGTCTGACTGCTACGCCATCTTGGATTGGATCTAGACTCTGGATCTAGACTCTAGTGTAAATGGAATACATCTTCATAAACATGTATGCAGATATTGACTGTGATATTGACAATATTAACCTGTGACATCAACTCAATAAAAGCTTTTAACCATTTTGAGAATAAACATTGAATAATATTCCTCACAAGGAACAAGATAGCATTGAGTTTCTATGTATTTCATTCTGTAAGCATTGTTTATTTGAGTAAATGAATCCATACATTTTTGCATTTCAGCCACTGTTATTGATTGAATTGAAGACTTAATGCAGTCTATTTAACATATGTGAATGGGTTTGAAAATAATTTTTGGACTAAAATACAACAAAAAATAAGTCTAATAAAATATTCAATGGTAGCGTTTAGTCATAGGTTACCCTCTGACTGTGAACAGGTTGGGTATTCAACTAAAACAGCAGAGGATCAAAGGGCTACAATATAACTCAACCTAAAGGCTTGAAATATTGCCCTCTGAGTACTTCTGTGCTCCATTAATTATAACAATACAGACTGTTCCCTTTCACAATTCTTCACACCTTCACACTCTCCCGCTTCTAGTACTAATGGCTATGACCAACCTGCTTTGTCAGTGAGAACTCTCTCTCTCTCTCTCTCTCTCTCTCTCTCTCTCTCTCTCTCTCTCTCTCTCTCTCTCTCTCTCTCTCTCTCTCTCTCTCTCTCTCTCTCTCTCTCTCTCTCTCTCTCTCTCTCTCTCTCTCTCTCTGTGTTGGTTAAGGGCTAACACCTCTTTTGGGTCAATTCTTTCATTTGCCAAAAAAAGGATCGAATAGCAGTGTTTTGCTCTACCCTCCTCCATCCTTCCCCTCCTTCCCTCGCTCCCCTCATCTGTCAATGAAAGACACAGTTTTGCCACGAGGCATTGTGTGTTTAGCAGTCGTGCCAGCAACTGCCATTTGGGCCCAGGGAAGCGAGGGGATCCACCCCCTTTGAACTGCTGCCAATGCAGCCAGCTTGCTCCCTTTTTTAATAACTTCCCCTGAAGGCACTTCTCTCTCTCTCTCTCTCTCTCTCTCTCTCTCAATCTCTCTCTCTCTCTCTCTCTCTGTCTCTCCCTCTCTGTCTTGCTCTCCCCCTCCCCCTCGTTCCTTTTAATTTGGCCACACTTTTCACGGGTAAAGCTGTGATGCTGATAAGAAAGGTATTGCTGCTTTTAACTGACAGCTTGCCATCAAACCTTTGTGGAACTGCCTCTGCACAACGAGCTGTGTTCAATACAAGCAAACTGAGGTTAGTCTTCCATATTAAGAGGATTTCCTGAATACTCCTGTTTTCTCCCAACTAAAACAAATTATTTTGTTGTTTTAAGTTACATTTCAGAATTATGTGCACAAATACACACACTCTGGGTGTTTCTCAATGTGCACTAGCAAGTTACATTTTGCTAGTAGAAAAGTAGGGTCATTATCTATGCTTATGTTCTATGTTAACGTTATGTTAAATGTGTTGCAAGCTAATGCATACAACTGCCCTTTTTGTCCCGTGTGGCTCAGTTGGTAGAGCATGGTGTTTGCAACGCCAGGGTTGTGGGTTCGATTCCCATGGGGGACCAGTACGGAGAAAACAAAACAATTTATGAAATGTATGCATTCACTACTGTAAGTCGCTCTGGATAAGAGCGTCTGCTAAATGACTAAACTGTAAAACACGAGTCATCTCTTGCTAAAATTAGCTAGCTTAGCTAAATAACACAAAACACAAACGGATTAACAGTCTCATTTGTTTTACTGGCAATGACGCAATATTAAACAAAATCAGATCGATAACATCAGGTACAGAGGGTAGTCGTGATCCAGGAAAGTCCAGCATAGACGAACAGCCGACATGTTGATGATGCAATTTACCTTCAAAGGACAAAGATAATGCAGTAGCACGGGACGGCTTCTCAAATGCAAAACATATGCGTTCTCCACACTCTTATCCTAGTAATAACGTACTCAAGAGAATGCCCTTGAAGAATGCACTCAGAGCACGGGAGTGTAGAGCACGGTAGTATGCATATTGAGAAACACCCTATGTCATGCTCACACTTACCTGCGGGTCATGCTGTTGTGACTGATGGAGAGAGAGAGAGGGAGAGAGAGTTCAACTAGAACGAGTACAATACGTGAGAAAGAGAGAAAGTGAGGGGGGGGGGACCCACCAAATACCTGTCTGCCAGACAACATCAGATCATCCTAGCCTGACTGTAGTGTAGCCGCGTAGCCCCTATCTCTGGCAGCCCTCTGTGGGCCTCTCATGGCTGGTCGGCTGGGCTATCTCACTTCTTTAAGGCACTATTGAGTGAACTCCCCTGCCTGTCAGATCCACTGTACACCACTATGGCCCCGGGCCGGGACAAAGTGTGTCCCCCAAATGGCACCCTATTCCCTCTATAGTGCACTACTTTTGACCTGGGCCCTGGTCAAAAGTAGTGCACTATGAAGGGAAAAGGGTGCCTTTTGGGATGCAGCAAGAGACAAGTAGCAGAGCACTGTGCAGCAATAGGTGTCATATTAAGGCTTTGTAATACAGTATGTCACCTCAGTGGCGGATGGCCCATTATAGAAATAGCCCTCATATGCCGTGCCATTTATTTTGTCACTTGGGATTATTTAGAGCAAACTGGCTTGGATGTGTGTGTTTGTGTGTGTGTGTGAGTGTGTGTGTGTACGTGTGCATGAGTGTTAAATATTTTTGTGAGTTGATGTGTGTATGTGTGTGTGTTTATGATATGTTTTTGTGCATTAGCATGTCAGCTTTGTGTGTGTTCCTCTTTGCATTCATCTATACTGTATTTTGCTGTATGCCTTCATTACTGTGTGTGTGTGTGTGTGTGTGTGTGTGTGTGTGTGTGTGTGTGTGTGTGTGTGTGTGTGTGTGTGTGTGTGTGTGTGTGTGTGTGTGTGTGTGTGTGTGTGTGTGTGTGTGTGTGTGTGTGTGTGTGTGTGTGTATATGTATGTGTATGCATGCCGTGTGTATTCGCGTGTGCGTACAGATGTTAGATCTTAATTTGAGCCAGTTTGCTGCAGCAGGAAAATAATCCTGCAGCAACAGGAAATGTGAATAGTTTGCTGCAGCAGGAAAATAATCCTGCAGCAACAGGAAATGTGAATTGTTATGTGGATTATAATGAATGGACATTTTTGTAGGGGTTGGTAAATTTTTCATAGGGAAAAATCAAGTCTGAAATTTTTAAGTCGAAATTATGAACTTCAGACGCGTTTTTAAACCTCAAATACACTACAAATTAAACATTTGGATCGCAGGAAAGTTGTCCTTCAACAGGGTGATCAAATTATGATCCTACATCTGTGTGTGTGTGTGTGTGTGTGTGTGTGTGTACCGCCACACACTGTGTATTAAAGGCACTGCTATCGCCTGAAAATGAGAATCTAAATACAGGCGCGTCTTTCTCTTCCCTCTTCCCCACGTCCTCCTCTCCTCCTTTGCGTGCGGCTGCGAGGACGAGCCAGGAAGGAGGTGACCTTGCCTGGTGTAATTAAAGTGAAACACCTTGACTTGTCACCATCGCCTCAGACAGCTTAAATCTCCGTAATGTAAATGGGCTGCTGCTGGCACACTGCAAGGCAGCATGGGCCGCGGAGAAGATACAAGCGCCGGTGATCCATCTCTGTACTAACACCCCCCTCCTTCCTTCATCCCTTCTCCCCTCGGAGCGGGGAGGCGACCCACACCCCCAGCCTGTCGGCTGGCTGCTTTTATTTATTTTATACCCCCAGACGGCGGTGTGCTTACCTTTTAAAGCAGCACGACTTCCTGGACGTTGCTGGAGAGAGAGGCAAGAGGAGACACAAGAAGGTGGGTGGAGTCGGTCTGTGTACTACTGACTGTGTGACTGTGAAACAGTGGAATGGGATAGGTAGTGTGATAAACATATGAAAATGTAGGTCCTTTTATTTTGTTAAATGAAATGAAGACTGAAGTGTTGGTCGGATCGTTGGTGTTGTTGATTGACAGCATGAAAGCTCCTGTGTGTATGTCCACTAAATACTCCTCAGTCTCTCTATATGTTGCAGTCTCTACTGTACGTACATACAGTCTGGACTGAGTTACCATGACTTCTAATAGAGGTTAGGACATTATGTCCTTGATGATATAAAGAGTCTCTTTGACCCTTATGTCCTACCCTCTATTAGAAGACATGGTAACTCAGTCCAGACCGCCTGCTGCCCCAAAACAGAGCCAAGCTAAATTCCAAACTCATTTGCAGTTTGGGGAACCCGGGACCGCCTGGAACAATGACAGAAGCCATGCTTGAGCTGGTGCCAACATCACCAGCCCTGAATGCACTGGGAAGGCATGTGAAAGAATGCTATGTGGCCCCCGGTGCCAACTTAACCAGTTGCTGATGCTCTGTGCCAGGTCTTTCCCTCCCTCTGTCTCTGCCCTGCCCAGGCAGCGGGCAGCATGACAGAAGCCAGACACCCGTCATGTGTCTGCACCAGGCAGACCTTGGCACAACATAGGCACACACGCTCTCCTCGTTGTCCTCAGAGAGGCCCAGGCAGGGTTGGCGGGTTGGCATGGCTGTGCCAACACAACAGGGATTTAGCCTGGCAGAGAGTTCCATGTCTCTCTCTCTCTCTCTCTCTCTCTCTCTCTGTCTTCCCCTCCAGTCATTCTCAGACTGGGCCCATGTCTCATCTATTTCCCTCTGCTGTAGACTGTAGATGAACGACCACCTGTGATCATTTCCATCTCAGGCACGTGGAGGTCTGTTTGTACATGTTCTCACTTCCCTTCTACCTTTCTCTCATTGGCACCCTCTATCACTTTTTTTCCATTCTCATGACTGTACTTTGCAATGCTTTGCATCACTTGCAATTAATTGAAACATTTTGTTCATGTGTATTCCCTTTTGTTTATTTACAAGGCTAATGCTTTCCTTTAGCTGGGCTGGCATATTAGCAACAACAACAGAATATGTCACAATGGAGCACTGGATGTCAAATGAAATACAATTTTCAAATCAAGAATTTATTTATTTGATTTGACATCCAGTGCTCAACTGTCTAGTCATGTCTAGTAATCATCTACTGTAAAATGGAACGATTTTCCACCTATCCCACATACAAACATTCAAATGATGATGGACATCATCTATAAGAAAACAGATGCCAAAGGAAGTTGTCTGAGGAGTTTACACTGCTGTAGTCCATGTAATGTATATTTTACTTCACCAAACGATCCACTGCACTGCCTGCTTGTGTACTTTACCATCATATTACAGTACTGGTCTGGTTTTGTCAATATGACAACATAGAGTCGCAATATGAAAACACACTTTTATTGTGATGGACAACTTCCACTGTGAGGTTCAGTGTGCCAATGTGTTCAGTGTGTCATGTACCAGCAGGCTCACCGACGGGGGTCTGTGGAAAAGGTAGCGACGGAACACGTGGGAGAGAGAGAAAAATGAAACAGTAATGAGCTCAGGTGGGCCGGATGTTTGGGCCTTGTTTGCATTTGCTTCCTGTCCTTCTCCGGAGGGAGAGAAAAGGGAGAAAGAGGAGTGGAGAGAGAACAAGCAGATGAAGGCTATTCTCAAGGCTACAAAGGAGCCAACAGCAAAAGGGCTGGATTTCTCAATGGGACTGAGAAACGGAGAGACAAAACCCACAGAGGAAGAGGAGGAAGAAGGCATCGGGCCCCATGCGCAGTTCAAAGAGCGAGAGAAAGATGGACCCGCTGAGAAGTAGAGAGAAGAGAGTGCAGAAACTGGGGGGGCCTCCTCTCCTCGCGTCTGCAGCTAAAAGGCCGTTTAGTTTTTTTCCCAGCTATTCATTTGAAAAGAAACTGGGCAGCGTTCGTTCGCAGGCAGGCTCAGTCAAACAGCATCTGGGAAGTGGAGTGGATTTTTGTTTTGCCCCTGAAAAGGCCTACCGATGCGCTCTGTGTGGCCCCAGTGCTAAAAGTCAGATGGTAAAGAAGGAGAGAGAGGAGCTCTGGAAGAAGAGAGGAGAGTGGCGGGTGGAGAAGAGGGCAGAGTAGGGAGAAATGAGGGAACAGAATTGGTGGGAAAAAGTGAGAATGAACTGATGAAAAGAGCCAAATCACACACTATGCTGTCATACCATTGTTCAGGGACTTAACATACTGTAGGCAAAAGTATTTTACGTACACACATAAACCAGATTTATTAACAGTATCATACTTTAACATGTGTTTTTTTGCCTAGGTAAAACGTAATTCCCTGTTTATGTAAAACAGATCAAACATATCTGGTGTTGTAAAGACCTATAGCTAGTATAACTTGGTCCATGGCTGCTAGCTAGCTGCTAGCTGAGGTAGTGTTGTGGCCACAGCAGCTTCCACCGAGGGAAACAGAGTGACAGAGTGACATTTATGTGTCCTTGGGATGCCTGTGTCATTATCAGGCCTTATCAGGATCTAGGGGGGGGGGGGGGGGGGGAGGGGAGAAAATGCACATGGCTTTAATAAAAACTTTATCAGGACTTCCCTTAGCTTCTGCCTCCCCCCTCTAATATGTAAAGGACTCTGGATTCTCGTCTAAGGGAGAGAAAACGCGTTTACCTTTACCAATTTCTTATTGCCTGTCAGTCTCTCTAATTTGATCTGGCATTGGACAGTTACCGTTTTGGGCAGCTGAGTCAAGGCACATATTGGCAGGAGGAAGACTGGCAGCTAAATAATCCAGTTGGAATTTACTACCCCATTTTTCTTTCTTTTCCCCCGTTTATTTATACATCTCCATATTGTTATTATGAATTTATATGTATTTAGCTTCACCTATCTCTGCTTTTGGCCCTGCTCAGCTAATAATGTGTTATTGATTTCCGTATACTGGACTGTGTGCCTATATAGCAATTTTAATTTTAAATTCTTATCTCTTTGTGTTTCACGTGATCTCTGGCTTTCTTTTTTCATCAGTGTATTATTAAGTCTTTTATAAGAATGGAAGCAAGCATGTAGGACTACTGTGTTGTGAACCGGTCTACTTTCTTCTATCAGGCTCCGTTATGTCAGGCTTGAGCAGCATGTAGCCTTAATGGATTGAAACAAGGGGTAGTCAATGTAACAGACTGATGATACATAATGTAGAATATAATAGAAAATAATAGAACAGAATAGATTAGAGAAAATACAATCCAGTGTCTGGATTAGCGGTTAATACCATTTACAAGCACTTTATGCACAAATTAACTGTATGCTAATCACTCCAGCTAATTTGATTTATTTCATGAAAGTTCTGCTCTTCTGCTCTTCCACAAGTGCTATCCTCAGACTTGAGAAAGGTCAGTGCAGCAGTGGCTTGGCTGTTCCAACGCCCCGGCATACCTGACCCTACTGGGTAGAGAGACCTCAGAGGGCACTGACTCGCCCTCCATCATCTTGGCCCTACTCCCATCATTCTGGAACGAAGGAGGGATGAACGATGGGAGGGAAGGGAGGAGGAGGAGGATGAAGAAAAACAGGGTTGGCATGGAGAAGGAGAAATAAGCAGTGCATGTATATATGCGATAAATATATGCCCGCTCAGCAGAAAAGGGACCGAGTCAGCCGATTGCCGGGCCTTTGCCGCATGCTAAAACACATAGAGGCAAACCCATTAAAAATGAATGCCCAGCGATAATCACATTCACACTTAAAATTTTATGCGGGCTACGTGGCGGCTTGACAAAGAGGAGCATGGATGGGCACTTTTATTATGGCCCACGTCTTGTGTACTTCCTCACTCGGAGGTGACGACTACGTTTGGAGGTGACACCTCCGTTTGGCCCCTGCAAAGCGCTCTCTGATTCGAGGGGAGTGGAGGAGTGGAGTGCAGGTCACAGGTCCTAATTGTTATAATTATCTTAAAGGGCTACCAAGATCAGGGCCAGTATTCACAAAGCGTCTCAGAGTAGGATTGCTGATCTAGAATCAGGCCCCCCTTGCATGTCCATGTAATTGTATTCATTATGATCTGAAAGAGAATGCTAATCTAGGATCAGTTTTCTTATTGCCTTAAAGGACGTACAGTATGTGGAACTCTGAAAGGGGCTTAGACGGAAAGATGGATTTTTTTCATACCAGGCCTTTTCTCTCTGCCATATGTGTATCATTGTGTACAGTTCTCATTCTATGAATCAATATTTTTATCTGTGTTTATGTCACTGGTTTGACTCAGATGACTGTGCAATATGCGTATCTTTGCAGGCTGGCTAGGAACAGACAGGACAAAATGGTGGACAGCAAAATCTCCAAAAGGTTACAGCATCCCCCTGCCATCCCCCCAGTGATGCAGGGAGACCCAGGGGCCCTCATTTGGGGAGGCAGGCAGGCAGGGGGAGACAATGAGCGGGTGAGGGAAGTGAGGAGAGGCTCATTCGCCACTCCAAACCTGAGCTCAAGTGGGCTGGAGATGGCCAAGAAGAGCTCTTCCTGGCAAAAAAGCCAAATAAATGTTCATTTGGCCTAGCATAATATTGTCAGAGTGGCGCACAAAAGGAACCTCTTGTCACCCGTGTGTGTGTGTGTGTGTGTGTGTGTGTGTGTGTGTGTGTGTGTGTGTGTGTGTGTGTGTGTGTGTGTGTGTGTGTGTGGGTGTGTGTTGTGCAGGCCCCACTTAACCCCTCCTGATCCGTGGAGGTAGACTTTGTCCCAAATGGCACCCTATTCCCTTTAAAGGGTACTACCTTTAACCAGGGCTCATAGGACTCTTGTCAAAAGTAGTGCACTTTATAGAAAATATGGGATCATTTGGGATGCAACCGTAGAGCCTTCCCTGGTTCTCCTCTCAAGGTCAGGTTGCCCTGAAAGACACCCTAAGAACCAATTCTGCCTCTTTATGAACGTGAGGGATATCGCTGTCTCAACCCCCTTCTCACCCCCTCACCCCTCCTCTCCACATCCCCCACCCCCTTCTTCCTTCTTCCGCCTTCACAAAAAGATGGAAGTCCTTTTACAAGAAAGACAATAAAACAGAAAGAAAAGTGATGTCCTGAATGAGGGGGAGATACAGCAAAGCAAACCAGGTTAGCGAGTGTTGGATGGTGTTGAATACCGAGCTCGTCTTTTAATTCATACTTAAGGAGAGGCACATTGGCAATGGTGGCTGTTTGTGTTAACCCTTCATTCATTAGTATCTTATTATCATACATACGGAAGGGCAGAAAGGATGCAGAAGTCCGCTATTTCGAGACAACTAGACCAACAAAACGAATGGATAAGTGTCAAACGGCTACACGTGGTGTTAGTCCTAGCTACCTACGGAACAGAAGTTTTTCCTCCTTATCTAGGTCACAATATGTGGAGCTTATTTCAACAGATGGGTCGCGGAGTACTCCCCAGGCGAACAGAAGTTTCTCCCTTTCTTTTCTCTCCTTGTCGTTCTTCCCCCTCTCCCTCCTGCGAAGGATTCCATCATCTCTCTGCCGCCTTCCCTAACACAAACGTACGCACGCTCACGTGCACAGTTAGACAAGCATACATTGACCCACATGCACACTCCCGTACCTACAAGCACAACCACACGCAGGCACGTTCTCATAGTTTAATGTCAACACATGGCCTGTGACCAACAGTAGACATACTGTACATGCAGCAAGGAACAAACACAAATTCTTTGAACTAGTTCAGAACTAAGTCCTCGTTCTTCCTTGATTTAATGTATTAATGCGCCAGTAATAACACAATGACAAAACAACGACGGGCCGCACATTATTACTTGTGTCCACAACTATGTGCCAATGTTCGTTTAAATCAATGCTACTTTCCTTCTGTCGTCCATAATATACAACCTGTTTCCTCAAATCCTATAGGTATAGTAATGCACTGATAGGCTATTGATCAAAACCCATTCACTCCTGAACGATGCTGTAATGACTAAGGAAAGCCTGAGAACGAAAAGGAAGGAGCACAATCGTTGGGAAAATGAAGGGGGTGATGGGGGAAGGAAGGAGTAGAAGAAAGTGAGTGCGGTGACGTGGGGGGGCCAGGCTGTGATATGGATCCTGTGGAACCCCAAACACACCCCCCACACCCACCGTCCACACCCACACCCCACCCCACCCTGTGTATGATGTCACAAAAGAGCGTCGGTGAAAGGCACCCTGGAGAGGCGAGGGAGGCCGTCGTGAAGGCTTGTGGCCCAACAAAAGCACAAAGGGTCCCGGGATAGAGGGGGACGAGGGGGCCCGGGGAAAAAAATACACTCAAAACAAAACAGGAAAAAAAGCCCACAAGCAATGGGGTGGTGGGCGGTGATGGAGGAATGCAGCGGAGAGGGGGGAGTGTGTGTGTGTGTGTGCATGCATGCATGTGTGTGCGTGAGGTAGTGTGTGGGAGATGCGGAGAGGGGACCCACATAATGGTGGGGCTCCACCTGTTTACACTTCTTCGCCTGGCACATTCTTCAGCAGGCCCCTTTGGAGGGCCCTTGTCTCCACTGGGGCGGCTAACTGCCTTTAGGTAGCCCTCCACCAACCCTCCACCAAGGTACAAAGAACAGCAGAAAGAAGCCCAGTGAAGGGAAAAGGGGGAAGTGGATAAGAGCAAGAAGGGTGAGGAGTGAACAAAAAAGTGAAAGAGAGGGAGATAGAGGTAGAGAGAAAAAGAGAGAGAGCGATCCAAAATAAAAGTGAATCTCTTCCAAACAAGACCCTCTAATGAGGTCTACCGTTAATTCAGGGACTGCAGGAAGAAAACGAGAGAGTGGAGGGGGACGAAGATGAGAGGGTCGAAGGGAGCGAGGGAGAGAGGGCGATGTGTGTACAGTGAGCCATTTTTTTCCATCTTTGTTTTCTTTCGTAATGCTTTCCCCATTCCCCGGACCTGTGCGTGTCGGAGTGTGGGATGGCGATGAGAAAGCGAGGGAGGCTGATGATTGGGGGGGATGGGGGAAGAGACGGGGTGGAGGGGAGGCCAGACACCGGGCCTTTGTGTGTAAATTTCCCAGCAGCTCCTTACTAGTTAATTAAGGAGGTCGGAGGGAGCGGGGAAGCGGGCCTAACGAGCTGTCCACACCGCATGAATGAGGGGTTTGTCCCAAACTGAGCGGCAAGAGGCCAAACAATGTCAGAAGCAATTAGCGCCAGTGGTGGGCAGCCAAGGGCCCCCGAGACTGAGCATAACAGAGTATGGATGCAAACACACACACACATACATACAGGCATATATACACACACACACACACACACACACACACACACACACACACACACACACACACACACACACACACACACACACACACACACACACACACACACACACACACACACACACAGAGACACAGAGACACAGACGTAGACAGGAACACACATACACCACCCAACATGCACAAATAAATATGAGATGGAGGAGGAGGAGTGGGGGGGTGGAGGGGTAGGTGGATAGGTGGGCAGGTGGGCCTTCACCTCAGCTCAAATATAGGTCTTGAAGGCCTTGACCTGCTGGTTGAGAGCTTCGGATCTACAATGTAGTGGGAGCTCACAATACAGTAGCAGTCTATAGTGTGACCACGGTTGGGTAGGAACTGATTACATGTACTCTCTTTCATGTAATCTGATTATACAAAAAGTGTAGCTTTAATCAGTTACATTTATTGTAATTAGATTAAGATACTTTAGAAAACGACACGATTACTTTTTGGATTACTTTTAAATTCAGAAAGGATGATTGCAAAAAATTATGTTATGGTACCTTTCTGTTTTCTCAATGACATTCAATTCAGCATTTTAAAAAGTTGCAATTTTAAGTTTGTAATCAGATTACATTACTGAGTTTGGGTAATCCAAATGTTACATTACTGATTACAGTTTTGGACAAGTAACTAGTAACAGTAATGGATTGTATTTACAAAGTCACTTACCCAACCCTGAGTGTGACCTCTGGGATATGTTGTCAGTTCATACTGCTGGTTGTGTGTGGCTGTGTGTGTGGCTTCTACAGGTGGTATGCCTACAAATGTGTCAAGGTCGACGTTGAAACCCATTGTTGGATTGTTCCATATTCTGTTTGGAAAAACAGACGCCCTTTGACCGATGAGTCACTCAAATCACCACTCCACCGAGTCCATCTTTGGCACTGTATAATGCATTCACTTGTCTGAACACAATCGTTACCATTCTTGGCACAATATGAGGGACTAAAGCCTTTTAATTGTGATCTGAAAAGTGAAGTGCCCCTCTTGTACTTCAGTGTCTACAAGCTGGCAGAGGCAGCGGTTTCTAGTGGATTTGGACTCGGATGAAAACCCAAAGCCACTGTCTCCAGAGAAGAAAGTGCTGTGTTTTGCCTTTGTGTGCTAAACTAAAGCAAACGAGAAGACCACAAAAGCAAGAGCCTGAGATAGTGTCAGAGTTCGACTTTTTCCCCACTTTCCCTTTTCTCGATATTTATCATATTTTTTATATGTGATTGTGTACTGGCCACTTGTGACGAGAGGGATGGAAAAGGGGAGTTGGTGGCGGTGAGAAAATAGAGAGCGCAGACTGGGGTCTGTCTGTAAAGTAGGTTGAGGTGGCATGGATGGGAGGGATGTGGGGGGGTGGGGGGGTGGAGGGAGTGTTTTGGCCCTGTCATTGCTGTTGGAGAAGGAGAGCGTGGTCACAGTAGGGCATGAGAAATGTGGGCACCAGTCCTGTGCCAGGGTCTGTCTGGTTCTGATTCTGTCTGCCAAGCAACAACAGTACAGGTCAAATAGTGGGCTAGTTCCTCAACTATTCCATATACAGTATTATATAGTATAGTTGTATACAGTGTACTGTGTCGTACATTGTGGTTCAATTAAAAGCATGAGCTGGCTCACACCCAGAGAACATTATTTAGTATAGAGGTGCTGAGTAACAGAGAATAAACTGTAAGCTATAAAAACAAAGAGAGTCGCACACTCCATATGTATAACCTCCCAGTAATTTATTGGGTAAAAAAACAAAACGTTGGTTGTGTTATACATATGGAGTGTGCGACTCTCTTTGTTTTTATACATTGGGGTTCCACATACATTATTTACATACTGTACTGTATATCGTAAATTGTAGTACTGAGAATTTCCCTCTTCATTTCTTCTAATTGCTCTACTTCTTCCATAATTTCTCCCTATTTCTACATATACATCTTAAGGAATATTGATAATCACTTGACTGTACAAAATGTTGGCCCAGTGCGGTAACCGACTACAAACGAACCAATCCGCAGTCCGATTTCCAACAGCCTCCCCATCGACCTAGACTATAGCCGCAATACACTGAAAAAAATATCCATTTGGGGGTTTGCGTCCACCCTGTCCTTCAGAGCGATCCATAACACTCCTCAACCAGTAATCAGAGCAGGGCCGGGTGATCAGTGACAAAACATAGGCAGCCAGACATACACCTGCTGGAGGGGGCGAGGGGGTGGAGTAATCGAAGGGCCGGCGAGCGGAGAAATTGCCATGCAGATTTAGTGCCCATAAAGGCGGATGCTTGGTCCATTCCTTTGCCTTGCTCCCCCCTCCTCTCCTCCCTCCTTCCCCCTCTCCCTCGCTCCCTCTCTCCAGTGCTAATTGGAGGCAGGTAGCCCCAGATGCTAGCCCAGGTTACTGTAACCTTGGTGGCGAGATCTGCTGCTTGCCTTCATGCGGCTGGCTATTCATCAAATGCAGAAGGGGAGTGGGGGTGGAGGGGGTTGGCGGGAGGGGGTGGCAGAATATGCAGCAGGGGAAATGAGCGTCCAAGACAGCCTCCCAAAAGGGTAACAAATCACCCCCCTCACCCCTAATCCGCTGAGAGGGGGACCCGGCGGACCGCGGTACCGAGAGGCCATGAATGTGACTGTCTGTGTGGATGTGGCGAGGTCGGTCTGAGAGGTGTACACAAATCTGGGACTGTGGTGACATATTAACCTAATATGACCCTCTCCTTCCCTACATGGTGCACTAAAGGTTCTACCCTAATTTTACCCTAAACGTGTTAACGTTTCCATCCTTATGACACACATCCTATACACACACCTGATATCACCCTAAAGATAGTTGGTCTATCCATCCCTATAGTATAGCTAATAGATCTTAAATATTTACCTGATTTTAACTTAAACATTTAGGCTTCCTAAAGATGAACAACAGTCTGACACTAACTAAACACAAACACATACGAATCAAACCCCTCTTTATGGTGTTGATATTCATTCATTAGACATGGGACATAGAAGAAGTCGAGGCTAGGCTGTGGGTAATGCAATCAAAGCAATAGGCTGTAAACGAGTAGGATTCTTATCGGCTCCATCCGCCATAATCGATTGCTGCGGTGGTACTATCAATCATCCGTCACAGCATTGATATCTCTACAACACCCATGATCTCACCTGATCACAATCATTGATTGATCAAAGATCGATTAGAGACCAGTGGCTAATTAAGATAAGATTAAGGTAAACGAACAACATTAGCTGTTTTAAATCTCCATTACTGACAACCAGCTGGACAACGATGGAGTACTAAATGAAGTAGTGAGGGTGTGCTTTGGAAAAATATTATTTATAATTCTATAGTAGGGAAATTCAAGTGTTTTACTATTACAGTATATTTCACATTTGAAAATACATTATAATTACAGCTGATCTTGCGTTTGAAATGATGGTTTCATCCTCGGAGAATACTGTGACAATGCCTCATATATTCAGTAGGGAAAACAAGCAGCCGCAGCACAGAAGCACTCAAAAACCCCTCTGCATAGAACCTTAATCATGCCAGGTTGGTGTGTGTGTGTTTGTGCATATATGGATATGGTGTGTGTGTGTGTGTGTGTGTTTGTGTGTGCTCGCTCGCTCGTTCGTCTGCCTGTGTGTGTATGTGCCTGTGTGTATATATGTGTGTGCGCCTGAGAACTCGTCTCTCCAATTCCCCCGTGAAGCCCTCTACACCAATTTCCAGCTTTGGGCAATCACTCACTCAGCACACACATCTACATACAGGCTGATGAGATCCTCGGAGGACCCCGTCATGTGACTAGGGCCAGTCATGTGAGCCGAGCCTCTCCCAGTGTTCTCACTATACGCTGGTAGAAGAGTCACAAGGGGGTGTGACTGCATCCGAATGATCTACATACACTTATGATACATAGGTAATCTCTGAGGGAGAAATCAAAGAAAGTCCCTGCTATGTTTCCCTTGAATGGCAAAGGATCTGTCATTTCTGCATGCTTATTATCAGTAGGGGTGATATGTCTTCCAGTTCCTCCAGTTTCAGATGTCCTTGCACCTGGAGAGTGTTTTTTTATATATATATTGGCTTTCTGTAGTGACTGATGAACTACAATGGATGTAGGCTTTACTGTAGACTAGATCCGATTCAGAATAGATCCTAGATATTTAACCCTTTAAAGTGCTCATGGTAATGCAGATTATCATACATGTCTGACCACTGTTCATTTGGACCATTTTCTGAATGAATACCCATTGGCATAGTCATGTGATATAGAATATTTATATTGTAGCCTATGTATGGTAAATACTTCCAGCATCGCCTCATGTCATGATTTGGTTGAGTCCCTTCACTTCCTCATGTGCATTCAGTTTCTACTGCACCCCAAACTTCACTTTACATCTCACCTCCTCTTCTTAAATCTTCATTTATCCTGCCAGCTATTCATTTCCATGTCGTGTTTTGTCTGTATATTGTAGCTAGCTGGTCTCCTGGGAAAAGTGCTGTTTTGACTGAACAAGAGAGGGAATTTCCTCCGACTTGCACAACAGAACAGAGCTCCCCACCCACCTGCCTTCAACCAATACCCTCCCCCCCTCCCCCCACTGCTGATGTCAGTACATAGCCCAGGTTGGTTCTGGGGACACAATTGCTATTCTAAAGGTAGACAGATGTAGTTCCTAGAGGTGGAAGGTCAATACATAGGCCTGTAATGGAAAATGTGCAGAGTGAGTTAAACCACTCTAGCTTGTTTCTGCGTGGAGATATTGCAAGTCTTAAAAATGTCCTGTGTTACAATTATCCCCAGTCCTCCCTAAGCTCTGTTTGCTGCAAAGGAACCAGTAGAAGAGATACAAAGGTGCAGTGAATGGTAAGTGTTAGGCTGTACATCCTATAATGGGAGTTTGCCTAAATGAGAATGAACTATTAGCTAGCCAGCTAGCCTGCATCTGTGGCTTATGTTTTAAAAGGCATGTTGCAAACATGCTAGTGAGGTTGCACTGCCGGCTGCCATGGTGATAACAGTATTTCATTAGCTTGGGGAGCATATGGTCCTCCACTGTCTTTCACAGCCCCTAGCATGCTAATACAGTGGAGGTTGGCGGGAGGAGCTATAGGAGGACGTGCTCATTGTAATGGCTGGAAAGGAATAAATGGAGATGAGTCAAACATGTGGCTTCCATATGTTTGATATGTTTGATACCGTTCAATTGATTTGATTCCAGCCATTATTAGCCCGTACTCCTATAGATCCTCTCACCAGTTTCCTCTGTGCTAATACCTTGCAAACAGGAAACAAGTGGCGCTACACTCCTTCTTTTTCTAGCACAACATGGGAATCAATGATTGTGCCACCAAACACTATTTTGTATGAAAATATAAGTAATCAGTCACTTTTGACACATTTCATAGGGAAACGATTGACAACAATGTAAAAGTGAAAGAGAACAGTCAAATCGTGGTTAGCATGCTAATCTATTAATCTGCAGGGTAATACTGTATGTCGTATAAGATGGAATATCATCACATGCTATAGGCTTATACGTAAAGGTCCTTTAGCCATACATTGCAAACAGCTAGCATTAAAGCTAGTATTTATTTGGGCATCAGCAATGAGGCAAAAAGGTAAACAGAGCCTACATTAGCATATTCTGTAAGCATCCATGTTTTGTCATGTGCCGTGTGTTGGTCAAATATTTTACCAATAAAAATGAGAAAATAATTGATCTTTCACCTCTCAGTGTTTTTATAATTTTGACTGAATGGCTGAATCTCACCAGAGAAATCATCAGAGCGAAGGAAACAGCACCTCTCAGTATGTGTAGCCCATGTATCTGATGGTGTCTGGATCAAAAGAGCATAACATATTGCCGTCATAGCATTTGATTGATTGATGCCAGCAAGAATTTGGCCTTCCTTGATAAAAATTAAATAAAACTATCAGCCAAGTTTGGATTTGGCTTCAGACCAATCAAATCACTTCCTAAGCAAAACATCATTTTCAGAAAAACTTGACTGTTTCTAGTCAGCTTGTGTTGATGTTCTGCAGTAGCTAGCTTGCTAAATCGTCCCTTTCCAAAGCCATGGATGGAGATGGGGATTTGGACTTAATTCTATGTACATGCCAATGATTATGACGGCAATTCAGATCCAACCATAAATATATATGCTGTGCTACTGGCCTGAGACGATTGATGTTCAATATGTAGCCTATGTTTAGCCGAGTAGGCTCACGTTAACTAGCTAGCTAACTTAGCTGATTCATTGTTGCAAATGCGAAGAAATTCAGATCAAATCACATTTTATTTGTCAAATGCGCTGAATACAACAGGTGTAGACCTTACAGTGAAACGCTTACTTACAAGCCCTTAACCAACAATGCAGATTTAAGAAAATACCCCCAAAAAAGTAAGAGATAAGAATAACAAATAATTAAAAAGCAGCAGGAAATAACAATAGCGGGGCTATCAAATCAAATCATACAGGGGGTACCGGTACAGAGTCAATATGCGGGGGCACCGGTGTCAAGGTAACTGAGGTAATATGTACATGTAGGTAGAGTTATTAAAGTTAATATGTATAGATAATAACAGAGAGTAGCAGCAGTGTAGAAGGGTGGGGGTGCAATGCAAATAGTCTGGGTAGCCATTTTATTGGCTGTTTAGGAGTCTTATGGCTTGGGCGTAGTGCTTTGGTATCGCTTGCCGTGCGGTAGTAGAGAGAACAGTCTATGACCAGGGTGGCTGAAGTCTTTGACAATTTTTAGGGACTTCCTCTGACATCGCCTGGTATAGAGGTCCTGGATGGCAGGAAGATTGGCCCCGTTGATGTACTGGGTCGTACGCACTACCCACTGTAGTGCCTTGCGGTCGGAGGCCGAGCAGTTACCATACCAGGCAGTGAATCAACCTGTCAGGATGCTCTCGATGGTGCAGCTGTAAAACCTTTTGAGGATCTGAGGACCCATGCCAAAACCAAGTTGTTGATCTCATGCATGTTTCAGTGTTACTTGCCTCAAAGCAAGCATAGATGTTATTTGGCTCATCTGGTAGGCTCGTGTCACTGGGCAGCTCTCGGCTGTGCTTCCCTTTGTAGTCTATAATAGTTTGCAAGCCCTACTACATCTGATGAGCATCGGAGCCGGTGTAGTATGATTCGATCTTAGTCCTGTATTGACACTTTGTCTGTTTGATGGTTCGTCGGAGGGCATAGCTGGATTTTTAGGTTAGAGTCCCGCTCCTTGAAAGCAGTACCTCTACCCTTTAGCTCAGTACGAATGTTGCCTGTAATCCATGGCTTCTGGTTGGGATATGTACATACAGTCACTGTGGGGACGACATCATCAATGCACTTATTGATGAAGCCAGTGACTGATGTGATGTACTTCTCAATGCTAAAGAATCTCGGAACATATTCCAGTCTGTGCAAGCAAAACAGTCCTGTAGTTTAACATTTGCTTCATCCGACCACTGTTTTCACAGACAGAGTCAATGGTGGTTCCTGCTTAAATTTGTGCTTGTAAGCAGGAATCAGGAGTATAGAATTATGGTCAGATTTGCAAAATGGAGGGTGATGGAGAGCTTTGAACGCGTCTCTGTGGGTGGAGTAAAGGTGGTCTAGAGTTTTTTTCCCTTCTGGTTGCACATTTAACATGCTGACAGAAATGAGGTAAAACTGATTTAAGTTTCCCTGCATTAAAGTCCCCGGCCACTAGCAGCACGCCGCCTCTGGATGAGCGTTTTCCTGTTTGCTTATGGCGGTGTACAGCCTATTGAGTATGTCAACAGCTACGAGAAATACAGATAAACTCTCTAGGTAGATAGTGTGGTCTACAGCTTATCATGAGATACTCTACCTCTAGTGAGCAAAACCTTGAGACTTCCCAAGTTCCGTGCACCAGCTGTTGTTTACAAATATACATAGGCCTCCGCCCCGTTCCTTACTAGAGGCTGCTGTTCTATCCTGCCGATAGAGTGTATATCCTGCCAGCTGTATGTTATTAATGTTGTCACGACTTGGTGAAACATAAGATATTACGTTTTTTAATGTCCTGTTGGTAGGATATACACTACCGTTCAAAAGTTTGGGGTCACTTAGACATGTCCTTGTTTTTGAAAGAAAAGCATATTTTGTTGTCCGTTAAAAGAACATAAAATTGATCAGAAATACAGTGTAGACATTGTTAATGTTGTAAATGACTATTGTAGCTGGAAACGGCAGATTTTTTATGGAATATCTACATAGGCGTACAGAGACCCATTATCAGCAACCATGACTCCTGTGTTCCAATGGCACATTGTGTTAGCTAATCCAAGTTTTCATTCATAATTTTAAAAGGCTAATTGATCATTAGAAAACCCTTTTGCAATTATGTTAGCACAGCTGAAGACTGTAGTTCTGATTAAAGAAGCAATAAAACTGGCCTTCTTTAGACTAGTTGAGTATCTGGAGCATCAGCATTTGTGGGTTCAATTACAGACTCAAAATAGCCAGAAACAAATAACTTTCTTGTTCTGAGAATTGAAGGATATTTCATACGAGGAATTGCCAAGAAACTGAAGATCTTGTACAACGCTGTGTACTACTCCCTTCACAAAACAGCACAAACTGTCTCTAACCAGAATAGAAGGAGGAGTGGGAGGCCCCGGTGCACAACTGAGCAAGAGGACAAGTACATTAGAATATCTAGTTTGAGAAACAGACACCTCACAAGTCTTCAACTGGCAGCTTCATTAAATAGTACCCGCAAAACACTTGTCTCAATGTCAACAGTGAAGAGGCAACTCCGGGATGCTGACCTTTTTTTATTTAACTAGGCAAGTCAGTTAAGAACAAAATTATTTTTTACAATGACAGCCTACCGAGGAACAGTGGGTTAACTACCTTGTTCAGGGGCAGAACAACATATTTTTACCTTGTCAGCTCAGGGATGTGATCCAGCAACCTTCTGGTTACTGGCCCAATGCTCTAACCTTTAGGCTACCTGCCACCCCTAAATTATGCTGCAAGGATTTTCTTAGAATGGTGGTTGTTTACTTGTCTCAGGATTACACTATACGTTCCATGTGTTGGACCTAATTCCTTTATTTAAAGTGAGCTTTTGTGTATAATTTCAGTCTGTTCGTTCGTTCAATTTGTCATTTTTATTTTATTTTTGTCACTGTTTCTCTTAATGTGGGAGAACGTTGTGAAATTGTATTAAAAATACTATTACAAAAAAAATAACAAGGGCCAAGAGTGTTCCCTGGTCAATTCCCTCACCCAGGAAACACTCCTGGCCTTCAACATAAGGCTTCACAAGGGTTCTCAATCATTAATTAAGGATATATTTGGTCTACACATCCTGCTTGTCTATCTCCTGGGGAGTCCATTGACCGTGGAGGACATCTGTCAGTACCTCGTGCTGTGGTGGTGGTCAGGGGCCATTGAGGGCCAGAGGGCCACACTGCAGACAGAAAGACCCTCTCAGGGGCTTCTGCCACGTGGCTCACACCACGCCGCCCAGTACCGGCCATTAATCAGGCCCAGGGTGGAGCAGATAGGCCATAATGGAGGATTTATCTCAGCTCCTCACAGCACTTAGTGCCCAATCTACACCTCTCCCTTCATCCCTCCATCCCTTGTTCCCTCTCTTCCCTTGCATGCACTGATGTACACCACCCCTGAGAGAGATGGAAGCGTGGAGGAGGGTGATTACAGGGGTGGGAGAGGGAGAGGTGGAGGGGGTAAGAAGAGAGAACAAAGCTAAGTTGAAGAAAATATAGGTTAGATAGATGGAAAGCAGGATGTAGAGAGGGGTGTGAAAAAATTATGCTGACTTGGTCAAAATGGTGATGACCAGGGCTGGGTCATCTGAGAGGTAATTTGTGACTGTGTCTAGGATCCTATACTGAGATTTTACAAATGAGATACATTCAAAAATGGGCCTGAGTTTAAACATCTAAGTTCACATCTTGTTTATTGACAACATATGGTCCATATCTATATTTCATAAACCATGAGCTGCTAGCTTAGCCTCCCAGAGTGCAATTGCACCATACAGTAGAATATTTACTCAAGCTAGCCATTGGCCATCATAAATTATTTAGTTAATTGTCCACAGAGGTTCTGCACTGGGATTAATGGACTCATGAAGTGTTAAATGTGACATAATGGATAGAAGTTTGCCAAATACTCAGACAAAACAAGTATTGTAACGAATAGGGGCAATTTCCTGGATACGATTATGATCAGAGTATTTTTTTGTACATTTCATGATCTGAAAAAAATACATTTTCGGGTGGAAGTGCGCATATTTCTCATGTCAGTCAGGTGAGGTGCTACGTGGTCTAAACTCAACTGGCTAGTTTGCCTGTCGGTAAAGACAAGGGCGGGCTGTACGTTGATCCTGCTACTCTGATTGGATATTCACTTCTCTGTTTTGGTCTGATCATTCAAATTGCTGCTGCCTCTTGTTAGCCTGTTACTATGATAAATCAAATGGCAAGGCCATTTGCTATCAAGCTATCAATGTGGATAATATGTGGATAATATCTACCAATCGGGGTGAGAGTAGGGAAACAAAAATGTAATGCCTGACACGCATTCTGACTGATAGCAAACTTGTTTTCCCTCTGCAGCGTGTTTGGTCTATACACGTGCAAGGAGATAGGTAGCTTGTTTTACCAACATCTACTCAGGCATATTCATACATCTGGTCCGACTATCATCCGGTCTGACTATCATCTGTCAATTTACGGATCAGATTACGAATACGAGTATGGCCATGTCGGCACACCCCTAGAAATGGGAGATTATGAGAAATGTAGAGGAAGACATTTTGTTTTGTATGTAGTATTTCAAATTGTGTGCACAACAATGGCCCATTATTCAATGCAGATAACACATGAGCTTCATAAATAAGTGAATTTGATCATTTGCTGATAATGTGCACTTGAAATTGCATGTTTGCATTTCGTCCACCTTCATGTTTTACCACTTGTCCACTTGTAGGCTAACAGTCCTGCCTGCGTAGGCTAACAGTCCTGCCCATGTAGGCTAACAGTCGGCTAACAGTCCTGTGTCGGCTAACAGTCCTGCCATTATCGCAAAAATGGAAGAGGAAAGTGTAAAGGGGAAAAAGTGAGGAACTTGTCTGTCGGCCCTGCATTAAAGACCATAATTGGTTAAAGAAAAATTGTGAGAAATAAAAAAGTATACCAGTTTCATATAAGGACCAAAAAATTGACAGCCGTGCCAAATAGATTGCAAAATAGTTGGGAAGAGATTTTTGATATACTGATTCCAATGACGCCAAATTCAAAACTTAGAATTGTTCAATTTAAATAATATACAAAATTCTTGCAAACAATATAATGTTATTTATATGGGGGATAAAACCTTCCCAGCTCTGCTGATTTTGCTGCGAAGAGGCAGAATCATTAGATCATTGGTTTTGGTAATGTCCATATGTAGCTTGTTTTTGGTCACAGTTCCAGGAATGGCTGAAGAATTGAAATATTTAATTGGATAGCATATAACCCTGTAGATAGCACTACTGGGTGATCTGAAAGGTCATAGTCAATCGATCAATAATATCATAATACTTTTAGCAAAAAAAAATATTTTCAATTTTCAATCGGTAGAAACAATGAGAATAGAAAGGTTCAGAACTTTTGTGAAATATCACAGCATAGTTTAAAAATATATGTCAAATAGTGATAGATGGGAGGGGTAGAATGGAGCTGAAGGTTGGGACTAATAACAACAAGATAACTAATGTAAAACATATTGTGCCTGTAAAACATATATAGGTTAAGAACTTTTGTGAAAGAGCACAGTAGAAACTTTTGTGAAAGAGCACTGAAAGATATGGTAAATAGAAATCAATGATGTCATTGCTTTAGAAGCATCTGATAGGCTAATCGACACTATTTGAGTCAATTGGAGGTGTACCTGTGGACGCATTTCAAGGCCTACCTTCAAAAGCAGTGTCTCTTTGCTTGACATCATGGGAAAATCAAAAGAAAATCAGTCAAGACCTCAGAAAAAAATTGTAGACATCCACAAGTCTGTTTCATCCTTGGGAGCAATTTCCAAACGCCTGAAGGTTCCACGTTCATCTGTACAAACAATAGTACGCAAGTATAAACACCATGGGACCACGCAGCCATCATACCACTCATGAAGGAGATGCGTTCTGTCTCCTAGAGATGAACGTACTTTGGTGCGAAAAGTGCAAATCAATCCCAGAACAACAGCAAAGGACCTTGTGAAGATGCTGGAGGAAACAGGTACAAAAGTATGTGTATCCACAGTAAAACGAGTCCTATATCGACATAACCTGAAAGGCCACAGAACACCATCCCAACTGTGAAGCACGGGGGTGGCAGCATCATGTTGTGGGGGTGCTTTGCTGCAGGGGGGACTGGTGCACTTCACAAAATAGATGGCATCATGAGGGAGGGAAAATTATGTGGATATATTGAAGCAACATCTCAAGACATCAGTCAGGAAGGTAAAGCTTGGTCACAAATGGGTCTTCCAAATGGACAATGACCCCAAGCACACTTCCAAAATTGTGGCAAAATGGCTTAAGGACAACAAAGTCAAGGTATTGGAGTGGCCATCACAAAGCCCTGACCTCAATCCTATAGAACATTTGTTGGCAGAACTGAAAAAGTGTGTGCGAGCAAGGAGGCCTACAAACCTGACTCAATTACACCAGCTCTGTCAGGAGGAATGGGTCAAAATCCATGGCGGTTTTGGAGCAGTGGCTTCTTCCTTGCTGACCTACCTTTCAGCTTATGTCGATATAGGACTCGTTTTACTGTGGATATAGATACTTTTGTATCTGTTTCCTCCAGCATCTTCACAAGGTCCTTTGCTGTTGTTCTGGGATTGATTTGCACTTTTCGCACTAAAGTACGTTCATCTCTAGGAGACAGAACGCGTCTCCTTCCTGAGCGGTATGATGGCTGCTTGGTCCCATGGTGTTTATACTTGCGTACTATTGTTTGTACAGATGAACAGGGTACCTTCAGGCATTTGTAAATTGCTCCCAAGGATGAACCAGACTTGTGGAGATCTACATTTCTTTCTGAGGTCTTGGCTGATTTCTTTTGATTTTCCCATGATGTCAAGCAGAGGCACTGAGTTGGAAGGTAGGCCTTGAAATACATCCACAGGTACACCTCCAATTGACTCAAATTATGTCAATTAGCCTATCAGAAGCTTCTAAAGCCATGACATCATTTTCTGGAATTTTCCAAGCTGTTTAAAGGCATAGTCAACTTAGTTTATGTAAACTTCTGACCCACTGCAATTGTGATACAGTGAATTATTCGTGAAATAATCTGTCTTTAGACAATTGTTGGAAAAATTACTTGTGTCATGCACAAAGTAGATGTTCTAACCGACATGCCAAAACTATAGTTTGTTAACAAGAAATGTGTGGAGTGGTTGAAAAACGAGTTTTAATTACTCCAACCTAAGTGTATGTAAACTTCTGACTTCAACTGTATGTATATATAAGTGTATGCATATGTGTGTATGTATATATATATATATATATATATATATCTGCAAAAACATATATGGGGATTGGAAGTGATGCAGACAATTACATTTATGGAAGCTACAGTCTTTTTGCAATTTTAAAACTGATCTATATAAAACAGTCTTGCCCATAACTGTGTAGGCTAACAGTCCTGCCTGTGTAGACTAACAGTCCTGCCTGTGTAGACTAAGAGTCCTGCCTGTGTAGGATAACAGTCCTGCCTGTGTAGGCTAACAGTCCTGCCTGTGTAGGCTAACAGTCTTGCCTGTGTATGCTAACAGTCTTGCCCATGTAGGCTAACAGTTCTAACTGTGTAGGCTAACAGTCTTACTTGTGTAGGCTAACACTTCTACCTGTGTAGGCGAACAGTCCTACCTGCGTAGACTAACAGTCCTGCCCATGTAGGCTAACAGTCCTGTCCGTGTAGGCTAACAGTCCTACCTGTGTATAAATGCATGCGGCTTCCCGTAGCTATACATCGTTACATTTAATCTTTTTCACGCAAATGGGAGTCTAAGCATAGTCCTGCTTGTTTGTGTGTATGTTTGTGTGTATGTTTTTGTGTATGTCCCCCCCACACACACGGGGGGAGAGGGAGACTTGGAGGGGGGAGGGAGGAAGGCGGTGACAGAAATTGAGGGGGACGGGGTGGCAGCTGCGGGCTGCTCGGAGCACTGTCAGAGCAGAATGATTAATGAACGACGGCCCCAGCTGAGCCTAACCTTTGGAGAACCGCACAGGACATCTGCAGAACTGTCAGCGCTCTGACAAGGACAGAGCTGAACAACCAATTATTTCGCCATCACTAAGGTGGGCTGTCAGCTTAATCCTAGCCATTCACTTAGGCAAGGACAGGCAAATTTCTCCTTTACATACACATAGCCACAGCCAGGGATGCACGGACAAACACACACACACACATATATACACACAGACACGGACAAGAACACATACACACACACACACACAAACATACACACAGGCGCCTGGACAAAATAGAGTTAACCCTTGCTTGGCCAGCGGTGACACCCTCATGCAGGTGACATGCATTAGAGAAAGCAGGGAGAGCAGTGGAGCTATAATGATGACCAAACAGAGCCGGTCCAGGCTAGCTGTGTAGAGCTGCCAACTGGACATGGGTGGGGCTGTTAGGGAAAGCAAACACACAGACTGTCTGGTACATGTAAGAGAGTAGGGAAGGTGGGGGCTATGCCTCCTGGCTGCAGCACATATTTACATAGTGTTCCAACACAGACTCATGCACCTCAACCCTGTTTTAAAACCTAGCTGGTGGATCCTCTCTGGAGGCGGGCCAATGTGGGGATTTAAACCTAGGTGTTTTATAGGTTATTTGAGTCTGCGTCCCGACGTTTTACTCGTTTTTATTTGACCGTTATATCATCAAGCCATAGTCATGCAACCAATTGCACAGTTGCCTCCAGCTGACACATTCAAACCCTGATTGGAGTAGGAGAGATGGTAATTGAGATGGTGATAATGATGATTGGTTGATTATTTATTTAGCTTCTGTAGCAGTGAATATTATATTGATAATTTAAGTGACAGAAATCAGAAGAATGTAGGGGGTCTCTACGCTCTATCAGTTATAATACATGTACACTAGTTCCTGTAATTCAAACTAACGAACAGATGATCAGCAACTCCAATTGATTGGCTAGGGGGTTCCAATACTAATGGATGTCAGTATTTGTGTGAGCATATGTATCTATACTTTATGCAGACGTAGATGCATGTGTCTCTGTACATATCTCTGTGTGTATGTGCATGAGAATATTTACACTACCGTTCAAAAGTTTGGGGTCACTTAGAAATTCTTGTTTTCGAAAGAAAAGCAAATTTTTTTGGTCCATTTTGTCCAAAACTAACCGCAAAACGCCAGTCTCAACGTCAACAGTGAAGAGGCGACTCTGGGATGCTGGCCGTCTAGGCAGAGTTGCAAAGAAAAGCCATATCCCAGACTGGCCAATAAAAAGAAAAGATTAAGATGGGCAAAACAACACAGACACTGGACAGAGGAAGTCACCTCTTCACTGTTGACGTTGAGACTGGTGTTTTGCGGGTACTATTTAATGAAGCTGCCAGTTGAGCACTTGTGAGGCGTCTGTTTCTCAAACTAGACACTTTAATGTACTTGAGCTCTTGCTCCTCTTTCTATTCTGGTTAGAGCCACTTCGCGCCGTTCTGTGAAGGGAATAGTACACAGTGTTGTACGAGATCTCAAGTTTCTTGGCAATTTCTTGCATGGAATAGCCTTAATTTCTTAGAACAAGAAAAGACTGACGAGTTTCAGAAGAAAGGACTTTGTTTCTGGCCATTTTGAGCCTGTAATCGAACCCACAAATGCTGATGCTCCAGATATTCAACTAGTCTAAAGAAGTTTTATTGCTTCTTTAATCAGGACAACAGTTTTCAGCTGTGCTAACATAATTGCAAAAGGGTTTTCTAATGATCAATTTGCCTTTTAAAATGATAAACTTGGATTAGCTAACACAACGTGCCATTGTAACACAGGAGTGATGGTTGCTGATAATGGGCCTCTGTACGCCTATGTAGATATTCCATAAAAAATCTGCCATTTCCAGCTACAATAGTAATTTAAACATTAACAATGTCTACACTGTATTTTTGATCAATTTTATGTTCTTTCAAAAACAAGGACATTTCCAAGTGACTCCAAACTTTTGAACGGTAATGTATGTATGCATGTGTGTGTGTGTTTGTATGTATGTATGTATGTATGTATGTGTGTGTGTGTGTGTGTGTGTGTGTGTGTGTGTGTGGTGTTTGGACTGTGGCCAGAAAGGGTGTTGGCTGGTGGTGTGTGCGCTGATTGTACTGTGGCCTGAGAGGGTGTGGGCTGGCGGTGTGTGTGTGATGAGTGTGACTGACTGATGGGGATCTGATTGAGGTGTTTCCGCGGTAATAACGGATCGAGTCTGGCCAGCTAGCCTATTGACCGACTGCTGATGAAGCTCAAGAGAGAGGGAGAGATGTGAAATTAGGCAGCGGATAAAATCAATTACCCTTAAAACTGTCCCTCATCAGCCGTAACCACACACTGTGATGTGTGTATGCGCGCGTGTGTGTGTGTGTGTTTGGTTTTACTAACCTCACAAGGATAGTAAAACAAGGAAAGTTCGGACAAGTGAGGACATTTTGCTGGTCCCAACAATGAAAAAGCCTATTTTGCCTTAGGCGTTAGGGTTACATTTAGGATTAGAATTATGGTTAGGGTAAGAATTAGGGGTTTGGAGTTAATGTTAGGGTTAGGTCCGTGTTAGGGGTTAGGGAAAATAGGATTTTGAATGGGAATCAATTGTTTGGTCCCCACAAGGATAGTGGGGATAGTGAGGATAGTGCCTCATAAAAAAAACGGTAACACACACAGATACACAATTCTCTCTCTCTCTCTCTCTCTCTCTCTCTCTCTCTCTCTCTCTCTCTTTCTCTCTTTCTCTCTTTCTCTCTCTCATACAGTCATCCCCACACACTCACTCACTCTATGTCCATTCAGTGCTCTATGTCTGTGCTCATACATGCATCTCCACAACTACGGACCAAATGGGCTGCGATGTTTAAGGAAGAACGGTTTTCCCCCCAGACAGCTGAAAGATGAAATGCCAAGTCAAGCCATGCGAATCCTCAATGTGATTTGGCTAGTGTATATTCATGAGCGTCCTCAACCCAATAGTTGAAGAACAGGGAGGACTTGGCAGTTCAACTCATTTGATCCCAGGATCAGTCATGTCATTTGTCCTGTATTCCAACCAGTTCAAACATGCGTTTAGTTAAACAAAGAGGCAGAAAGATTGAATAATCAATAATGCATCGAAATACATTGAAAATACATAAATCCACCATGCGTTAACAGAAGTTACTATCTAAAAAACTGTGTGTGTGTGTGTGTGTGTGTGTGTGCGCACGCACGTGCGTTTGTGTGCCTGTCTAAAGTCCAAGACGTAGAAGGAGATATTGGCTGGATCTGTAACTGGGTTAGTGGACCAGAGAGGAGCAGCCAGGAGAAGAGAGACACATCTGAGCTGAAGCCCAAAAACTGGGACAGACAATAGCAGTAATAGAGAGGAGTATCCCTCATCATTTGTAAAACAGTACCCTACTGTGAGTGTGTGCATGTGTTGGAGTGTGTTTTGTGTGTTTGAGAGAAAGAGTGTGTGTGTGTATGCCTGAGAGAGAAATGTGTGCGCATGTCCCTGCGTGCACGTGCGTGTGTGTGTGTGTGTGTGGGTATGTGTGTTTATGGAAATGACTGTATATGTATAATGTTATATATATATATAGTATAATGAATCAGACATATATTTGGCTCATACTATACCTCATTTTTGGTCTGCTTTTTATATCCCACTGATTTAGAATCCAAATGGCATCCCAATTAGCATCTGAGAATCATTGCTGAGCCTTCAGGTTGCAGCAGAGCAACACACTGTGAGCTGTGCTGTACATCCCTCTGATGCGCACTCTTTGTACTGTAGACAGTAGTTAGGCATCAAAGACCAGAACTCTCTCAGATTGTAGTCTCTCTCTCTCTCTCTCTCTCTCTCTCTCTCTCTCTCTTCCATGGTGAATGAGGAGGGGGGTGACAGAGGTCAAAGTGAATCATCTCCTCTGCACCAGATGATTATGGAGGCCGCCAGCACGCGGCTGTGAGCCCACTGCCACTACCTGGTCTAGTGAGGGGCGCGCCGGCAATGAGGGGCGACACCTCAGCCCCATTGCACTTGCCCTATGCGGGGGGATGACGGAGAGAGATGGGCGGAGGTTTCAGTAGACTCCAGGTTCAAGTGTGTGGCGCCTCGCGTGTTCCACATGACTGACTGCCAGGGATGGTCACATGATGAATGGTGGTCGTGTTCTCTAACGGCCTCGTGGCCAATTTCAGTGTCGACATTAGTAATGGACGCTGATGACATCATAGGAGGGAGACATTAGGAGTTGGCAGTGATCGTGATCGAGATTTAGTACAAGTAACATGAGGAAGACACTTATGAAACACACAGAGACTTGTGAGTGCATTTATAATGCTTCATGATACACTTATGGTGCATTACATCACGTATACGTTGTCATAACATCAAATAAGTAGCTTTAACATAGTGTAGAGAACGGCGGGGCAGGAAAGCGAACCTGGGTCCCTGGCTTGAAAGGCAAACACCTTACGCAACTGCGCCAATAGGGTAACATGGTGGAAAAGGTAACATGGCTCACATAGAGAGGATCGTTACAATAATATAGTGGATACAATGGAAGTAGCAACATGAGGAAGACTCTTCGCACACAGATTCATAGAAAACAAATGGCACTATCAGCTGTCTAGTAGCCTTGTGCTAGTTGCGTTAACGGAAATAGCAATTAGCGACTAGCAGTGGTTAATTGGTCAGTGGTGAGATGTTGTTTGACACAGATGACACCGTAGTAAAGAGACAGTTGCCAATCCTAGTGATCAGGATACAGTAGCAGCAGGAAGAAGAGGCTTCAGATTGATGGAAACAGGTTGCATCAGTAGTATAGTAGGCTAGTGCTAGTGGTGTTAATTGAAGATGGTCTAATTAGCGACGAGCTAGCAGTGGTTAATTGATCAGTGGTGAGGGGTTAGTGGTGTGATAATTGAAAACAACGTTGGCATTTCACTTACTGTGTCAATACAGTTGCTGATATTGAAGAAATGTCAGTTTGTGCTATATTATTGCAACAGACAACTTTAGGCACCCTTCATTACCTTGACTTTGTCATTTCTGACTTACATTTAAGCCTAGTACTTCGTATTCAGCAATCCCAGGCTCGGGCTATCTGGCTCAGTTTCTCAATTAATTATTTCGGAGGTGACACAGAACCTTACAGTGGACTCATACAATCACACATATAGACACAGACACACACATAGACGTGCACGCACACATAAGCATGAGCACACACACACACACACACACACACACACACACACACACACACACACACACACGGGTGACAAGAGGTTCCTTTTGTGCGCCACTCTGACAATATTATGCTAGCTATATCTATTATGCTATGCTGCACTGAGGCTAGGAAATACTGTCACCACTGATACATCCATGATAATCGAGAATTTCAATAAGCATTTCTCTATGGCTGACCATGCTTTCGTCCTGGCTACCCCAACCCCGGCCAACTGCTCCACATCCCTCGCAGCTACTTGCCCTACAGCTACTTGCCCAAGCCTCCCCAGCTTCTCCTTCACCCAAATCCAGATAGCAGATGTTCTGAAAGAGCTTCAAAACCTGGACCCGTACCAATCAGCTGGGCTAGACAATCTGGACCCTCTCTTTCTAAAATGATCTGTCACCATTGTTGCAACCCCTATTACCAGTCGGTTCAACCTCTCTTTCGTATCGTTCAAGATTCCTATAGATTGGAAAGCTGCCGCAGTCATCCCCCTCTTCAAAGGGGGTGACACTCTAGACCCAAACTGTTACAGAGCTATATCCATCCTGCCCTGCCTCTATAAAGTCTTCGAAAGCCAAGTTATCAAACAGATCACTGACCATTTCGAATCCCACTGTACCTTCTCCATTGTGCAATCTGGTCACCGAGCTGGTCACAGGTGCACCTCAGCCACGCTCAAGGTACTAAATGATATCATAACCACCATCGATGAAAGACATTACTGTGCAGCCGTATTCATCGACCTGGCCAAGGCTTTCGACTCTGTCAATCACCGTATTCTTATCGGCAGACTCAACAGCCTTGGTTTCTGAAATGACTGCCTCATCTGGTTCACCAACTACTTCTCAGATAGAGTTCAGTGTGTCAAATCGGAGGGCCTGTTATTCGGACCTCTAGCAGTCTCTATGGGGGTACCACAGGGTTCAATTATTTTCTCTGTATATATCAACGATGTCGCTCTTGCTGCTGGTGATTCCTTGATCCACCTCTATGCAGACGACACCATTCTGTATACATCTGGCCCTTCTTTGAACACTGTGTTAACAAACTTCTAGACGAGCTTCAATGCTATACAACACTCCTTCCATGTTCTCAAACTGCTCTTAAACGCTAGTAAAACTAAATGCATGCTCTTCAACCGATCGCTGCCCGCACCCGCCCGCCCGACTAGCATCACTACTCTGGACGGTTCTGACTTAGAATATGTGGACAACTACAAATACCTAGGTGTCTGGCTAGACTGTAAACTCTCCTACCAGACTCATATTAAACATCTCCAATCCAAAATTAAATCTAAAATCGGCTTCCTATTTCGCAACAAAGCCTCCTGCACTCACGCTGCCAAACATACCCTCGTAAAACGGACTATCCTACCGATCCTCGACTTCGGCGATGTCATTTACAAAATAGCCTCCAACACTCTACTCACCAAACAGGATGCAGTCGATCACAGTGCCATCCGTTTTGTCACCAAAGCCCCATATACTACCCACCACTGCGACCTGTAAGCTCTCGTCGGCTGGCCCTCGCTACATATTCGTCGCCAGACCCACTGGCTCCAGATCATCTACAAGTCTCTGCTAGGTAAAGCCCCGCCTTATCTCAGCTCACTGGTCACCATAACAACACCCACCAGTAGTACGCGCTTCAGCAGGTATATCTCACTGGTCATCCCCAAAGCCAACACCTCCTTTGTCCGCCTTTCCTTCCAGTTCTCTGCTGCCAATGACTGGAACGAATTGCAAAAATCGCTGAAGCTGGAGACTTATATCTCCCTTACTAACTTTAAGCATCAGCTATCTGTGCAGCTTACCTATCGCTGCAGCTGTACACAGCCCATCTGTAAATAACCCATCCAACTACCTACCTCATCCCCATATTGTTTTATTTACTTTTTTGCTCTTTTGCACACTAGTATTTCATGTATTTCTACTTGAACATCATCATCTGCACATCTATCACTCTCGTGCTAATTTGCTAAATTGTAATTACTTCACTACTATGGCCTACTTATTGCCTTACCTCCTTACGCCATTTGCACACACTGTATATATACTTTTTCCATTGTGTTATTGACTGTACGTTTGATTATTCCATGTGTAACTCTGTGTTGTTGTTTGTGTCACACTGCTTTGCTTTATCTTGGCCAGGTCGCAGTTGTACATGAGAACTTGTTCTCAACTGGCCTACCTGGTTAAATAAAGGTGAAAAAAAACAACAACAAAAAACAGACGATGTCAATGGGGGCTTTAAATCTGGTGGCATCAATGAGTGACAATGAAAACCTACTAGCTACACTAACTACTGATTAAGAGGTGTGAACACAGCTGTTTGATTCACAACAAATCCAGACACATTTCATCACGTCTTAAACAACCCATCAACAAGTCTAATGTTTTACATGTCTGGTACAGTGAGCTATCTTGCACACCTGCTATGCTTGCTATGCTATGCTATGCTTACTATGCTATGCTTGCCTTCTCCTACCAGCATTTAGCACATTCTCGCAACATCTTCAGTAAGCTCTGCAAATTCATCTTTTTTTAGAATACAGATTTATGTAACAATACTCTGAGTATTGCTGCGATTTCTTAGCGGCACCTGTTCTGCATAAAAAAATATATAACCTAATCAGCCTTTATTAATCATTTAACATGCTGCATGCTGGAATTTTTATCACGACTCTGTTGGGGAATAGGGAGACAAAGGAGTCATGGGTGACAGTGTCACTCCCAGTTGAATTTAGTAAGCTCCAGGAATCCACCTAGCGTGTCTGTCACTGAGCTTATGCGCTTACTCTCTCATGACGCCTTACCATTTTAAACCGTATTTGGTTTGCAAAAGTGAATCTAAGCTCCCTCCTTTTTCCCTCTTGGTTCATTTTTTTTTTTGCTTAGCTAGAGACAGAAGATAACGTGGAGCTGGCGGGATAACTTCTGGGACAGTGGACCAGCAGATTCAGACGAGAGGTCACTGGAGGGTTGGGGTGGAGAGATTTGGGGAGGTAAGGGGGGGACAGAGTAGACTGCGACACCCTGGAGAGTCAGTGGAGCTTCAAAGGGAAGTCGGTGTGATTGACAGGCCCCCTAGAGGGGTGGAGACCCTGGTGGGGAGAAAGGCAGGCCACAATCACAGGAAGCCTCAGCAGTGTCAATGGCTCCCCAGTTCCCACAATGCACCAGGGGAGGGGCATTGAGTGGGGACAGGATGCTGAGGGATGGATCATGGTACTCCGTTTTGTTGCTATACTTTGCCCTTGAGACAAAGCCATGAAGGACACAAAGTTGCAAAGTGAACAAAAAGTAGTCTATTGTCCAGATGAGTTCACATCATTTGCCATTTGTTGAATAAATCCAGCTACATCCCCATTTAATGGAAAAGATACATCTGGAAATTAGGTTATTTTCCATTTTCCATACAAAATAGATACCATGGGGCTTGCTCTGAACAGACGACCACTTTTGAACTCTAAAAACCTCAGACAAATAACGGATGATGGCAGCTCAGTGTTTGTAGTCAGAGCATACGTTAGAGCTAGTCATATGGCTGTAGTTTAATGTGTCTCTGTAAACACACTGAGCTCTGTCTAAACAGGACTCCATCGACCAGCCTGTAATCATGATGAGCGTGTCTTTCTCTCTCTCTCTCTCTCTCTCTCTCTCTCTCTCTCTCTCTCTCTCTCCACTGGATTAGTCAACACGTGGTCTGTCTGCTGTACAGTAAGCTGTTTCTGATCTTATGTCATGTCCTAATTGTTAGAATTGGAAACCTGATACCTAATATGTACCTTTACCAAGGCAAATGTCTCAAAATAATGTCCAATGGAGAACATTTATAGCCGAGTTTCCCAGACTCAGATTAATAAATAGTTCTGGACTAAAAAACATTCTCAATTGAGATTTACCGTTGAAAGCAGGGCTTTTTTGGTCCAGGACTTGGCTTAATCTGTGTATGGGAAACCGGCCCAGTGAGTGAAAATTCTCATGAATTAAACAACACAGTAAACATATTGAACATATGACATTATAATGAAATTAAATAAAACAAACGAACCAGAGCAGAGAAACAGAACAATACTACAGGTATCCACTGCTTCCAGACAGATCCCACTGGGCACACACTGGTTGAATCAACATTGTTTCCACGTCATTTCAATGAAATTACATTGAACGAACGTGGAACAGACGTTGAATTGATGTCTGTGTCCAGTTGGATGCGTCACACAACACATTTAAAGGCAACCACGTCTCTGTGGAAAAAAAACGAAAGAAATAAAGGTCGAAATGAATAAAATAAACCAGAACACTGTTTTGCTCCTTGTTTCCTCCACATCCCTGTATTCATTATGTACAATAACATCATAACATCCGTGTGTCTGTGAGACTGTGTCCACAAATAACAAGCTAGAGCCAATAAAGCTAGTGTCACTAACAGGCTCTGCTTCCTCCCTCTCCCTCTCCCTCTCCCGCTCCCTCTCCCTCTCCCTCAGAGGAACAACCATGTAACCTGGCAATGGAGAGAGAGAGGTGGACAGAGAAAAAAAAAGAGAGAGCGAGAGCAGTGGAACGTGGAGGGCAGTTGCCATGTATCACCACATTTTAACCCATCACACTGTGTTTGGGGGCCATTTTTACTTATTTTGCATCGTAATTATTTTCCACCCCAAAGGTTGCTTCAGGCAACGTCAACCACTGCGTCAGGCACCACTGCATTAGCGGCACATTGCATTATTTATTTGTGTTCGGGCAGGCGGATGGATACCCCAATACCGGGGAGACTTGTGTTTTGGGGGCCTCTCAATGTCAACTTTTAGCATTGTGGGAGGCAGTTGGTTGTTGGTTGGGCAAGTCCAGCCTTTTTATTAGGGAGGTAGAGCTCACATAGATAAAGTGTTTGGCTCAAGGGCAAAAGAGAGTGGAGCGTGACCGTGGTGTGGCATTGGTGACTGGAGTGTATGTGTCATGACTAGGTCCATATCCATGGTTGAGTGCTGGCCCTCCCCAATGCAGGAGTCATCTGGCCAGGGGGTTGGTGGTGTGACATATTGAACATTTATGGGGTCTATAAGTAACCTGGTATATTGTTTACTACCATGTGTAAATAGTACAAAACGCATGAAGGCTTGTTGTGGAGATAGATGGTCCACAGTCGATTACCCCTGGGTAACATAGTTAAATAGAGCTAGGTACAGTATGCGGACCAGTTCATATTATATTATACAGTTGAAGTCGGAAGTTCACATATACTTATGTTGAAGTCATTAAAACTCGTTTTTCAACCACTCCACACATTTCTTGTTAACAAGCTGTGGTTTTGACATCTACTTCATGCATGACACAAGTAATTTTTCCAACATTGTTTAGACAGATTATTTCACTTGTAATTCACTGTACCACAATTCCAGTGGGTCAGAAGTTTACATACACTAAGTTGACTGTGCCTTTAAACAGCTTGGAAAATGATGTCATGGCTTTAGAAGCTTCTGATAGGCTAATTGACATAATTTGAGTCAATTGGAGGTGTACCTGTGGATGTATTTCAAGGCCTACCTTCAAACTCAGTGCCTCTTTGCTTGACATCATGGGAAAATCAAAAGAAATCAGCCAAGACCTCAGAAAAAAAATTGTAGACCTCCACAAGTCTGGTTCATCCTTGGGAGCAATTTCCAAACGCCTGAAGGTACCACGTTCATCTGTACAAACAATAGTACGCAAGTATAAACACCATGGGACCACGCAGCCATCATACCACTCATGAAGGAGATGCGTTCTGTCTCCTAGAGATGAACGTACTTTGGTGCAAAAAATGAAAATCAATCCCAGAACAAGGACCTTGTGAAGATGCTGGAGTAAAAAGGTACAAAAGTATCTATATCCACAGTAAAACGAGTCCTATATCGACATAACCTGAAAGTCCGGTCAGCAAGGAAGAAGCCACTGCTCCAAAACCACCATAAAAAAGCCAGACTACGGTTTGCAACTGCACATGGGGACAACGATCATGCTTTTGGAGAAATGTCCTCTGGTCTGATGAAACAAAAATAGAACTGTTTGGCCATAAATACCATCATTATATTAGGAAGAAAAAGGGGGAGGCTTGCAAGCTGAAGAACACCATCCCAACCATGAAGCACGGGGGTGGCAGTATCATGTTGTGGGTGTGCTTTGCTGCAGGAGGGACTGGTGCACTTCACAAAATAGATGGCATCATGAAGGAGGAAAATTATGTGGATATATTGAAGCAACATCTCAAGACATCAGTCAGGAAGGTAAAGCTTGGTCACAAATGGGTCTTCCAAATGGATAATGACCCCAAGCATACTTCCAAAATTGTGGCAAAATGGCTTAAGGACAACAAAGTCAAGGTATTGGAGTGGCCATCACAAAGCCCTGACCTCAATTCAATAGACAATTTATGGGCAGAAATGAAAAAGCGTGTGCGAGCAAGGAGGCCTGCAAACCTGACTCAGTTACACTAGCTCTGTCAGGAGGAATGGGCCAACATTCACCCAACTTATTGTGGGAAGCTTGTGGAAGGCTACCCGAAATGTTTGACCCAAGTTAAACAATTTAAAGGCAACGCTACCAAATACTAATTGAATGTATGTAAACTTCTGGCCCACTGAGAATGTGATGAAAGAAAATAAAGCTGAAATAAATCATTCTCTCTACTATTATTCTGACATTTCACATTCTTAAAATATAGTGGTGATCCCAACTGACCTAAGACAGGGAATTTCTACTCTGAATAAATGACAGGAATTGTGAAAATCTAAGTTTAAATGTATTTGGCTAAGGTGTATGTAAACTTTCGACTTCAACTGTACATACTGTAGCTAGGTCCCCAGTGAATTGATAAGAGGGGTATTAGGCTACTGTACACCACACAGCATTGGACTGCATGTGTTTTCTGCATGTCAGGCTAGGCTTCTATGCAGTGAGGATCATGCCTCAGTGATTGTGACGTCTCAGAAGGTAATACCCAGGTGTCCCCCTCTCTGTAGAACAGCCCAGAAACCGAAACCTCCAGCTCGTGCTCTGCTACCCATCACCCACCTGACCTGTCAGCCCTTGCCAATCTACCTCTACCCTTTCTCCTTCTTTCCTCCCTCCCTTCCCCAGACTGACAGCTGAACCACTGTCCCTGTCATGGCTCCTCAGCATCCCCCCCTCCATCTCTCCATCCGTCCACCTCCCTCTCCTAGCACTACTACAACATCAACAACATCAACTCCTCACTCCTCTCTCTCTTTCTCTCTTGCCGGCTCGGCCACACGAGACGCTCAGACGCCTCCGTGACATGACAGCGACAACGTGCTGATGCTCCGGCAAGCACCCACACCCTTCCATCTCCCCCTACTTCCCCTGTCCCCCCAAGGGGATATCCAAGCTCCTCTTTCGCTCTCGCACCTTAGCACAGATCCAGTGGACCGGAGAGGCAGACAGACAGAGGGAGAGAGAGATTCACTCTCCATTCTTGCTTTCTCTCACTCTCTTTCTCTCTCTCATGTTCTTCCCCGGCACTGGGAGCGTTAGGCCTAATGGGAGCTGACACCGCTGAAGCGACCCGGATGGACGGAGGGAAGGGGCAGCATCCAATTATTTTTCTGGCTGATAAGTGCAGTGCTTGTTTAAGGCTGCCAGGCTGGGGCTGGCGTAAGGAAGATGGTGTAGTGGGAGGATGGGGCTGGGGTTTTGAGGGTGTGTCTGGGGTTGGAAGGACTGGGGCTGGGAGGCTGGGGCTGGGAGGCTGGGGCTGGGAGGCTGGGGTTGGAAGGACTGGGGCTGGGAGGCTGGGGCTGGGAGGCTGGGGCTGGGAGGCTGGGGCTGGTAGGCTGGGGCTGGGAGGCTGGGGCTGGGGCTGGGAGGCTGGGGCTGGGAGGCTGGGGCTGGGAGGCTGGGGCTGGGAGGCTGGGGCTGGTAGGCTGGGGCTGGGGATGGGGTTGGGGATGGGGATGGGATGGGGAGGGCTGCAAGGCTGGCAGGCCCAGATCTGGCAGGAAGGCCTGATCTGTCACACTCAAACAGCCAAGGCTACTCAGCCAGGCTCAGGGATAGTGCAGAAGAGAGTGTCTGTGTGTGGGTGGATGGGAGGGGAGGCTGTGTGTATGTGTTTTGCTGTGTGTGTGTGTGTGTGTGTGTGTGTGTGTGTCTGGTGTGTACTGGTGATGTATGTATTTACATGTAATAGTATGACTTGTATATCATTTGTTTATATTGTGTACGTTTGTACAAGTGCTTGTTTGTATGTTCTTTTTGTGGGTATGTGTGTGTGGGAGTGTGTCTGTCTGTTTCTTTGAGATGTGTTTTTCTGTGTGTACATACACTCCTTGCTGTCCCCCACTCTCCCTGTCTAGTAACGGTCCCTGCCCTTGCTTTTACGGATATAGGATTGCTGTGGATTTTGTGAACGCTCAGATGCCTCAGTGTACAAGGGGAGAGCTGATCACTGGCGAGAGAAATTAGCAATTTGTGTCCCCGTGCATATGTGCATGGTTTCAGAAACAGCATATGGTTGGATGACAAAGTGCTTTGCGCCACTTTGAGCCAGTCACTTTGAGCCAAAGCTGCGGTATAACAAGCAGAGAGCCTTTGAGCGCTGAACCATTGGAAGAGAGAGAGTTTGTCTGTCTGTGTGTGTGTGCGCGCGTCCATGCGTATGTGTGCGTGCATGTGAGAGAGAGAGATGAGAGAGAGAGAGAGAGAGAGAGAGTAGAGGAGAGAGAGAGAGAGAGAGAGAGAGAGAGAGAGAGAGAGAGAGAGAGAGAGAGAGAGAGAGAGAGAGAGAGAGAGAGAGAGAGAGAGAGAGAGAGAGAGAGAGAGAGAGAGAGAGAGGAGAGAGAGAGGAGAGAGAGAGAGAGAGAGAGAGAGAGAGAGAGAGAGAGAGAGAGAGAGAGAGAGAGAGAGAGAGAGAGAGAGAGAGAGAGAGAGAGAGAGAGAGAGAGAGAGAGCAGACAGAGGACACTGCATATTTGCAATAAGTATATAAAAACATGGGCCATGTCCGAAATCTGGCTTACTAAATCTGCATACTGTGTACTAATCGTACGACATACTATTTTGAAACGTACTGTTTAGGAAAAAGGTCTGCAGTAAGCAACAGATATCAACATGCTACTCATTCTGAGAAGGCATCATAGAATGCGCAATCGCGCTTGTTCCCCACCATTCTGATTATCAGCTGTTGTCAAACACACGCGAGTGAGAAAAGACGATTCTCTTCCTCAATAGCATGCAGCAAATTCTACTTGATGAAAAGCCGGAATTAGTTTGAAATCCTGCCATTTAAAGCATGCTACATTTTCTAAAGTTCACATACTATAAAATCATGCATTACATATTTCCCTCAAGATTCCTATAAATGCCATAAGTATCACATTACACACCATAGTAGGAGACCCATTGCCTATACTCATGATTGTCGGTTTTTGTCTAATCAGAAAATGTAGCGTTGTTCTCAACAACCCATAATTTCCCCTGTCGCATGTGTATTAACATTGTACTAAGGGTTGCAATTCAAGTGTCACAACCTGTAGAGCGGGCCTGCTTTACATTGGTGCCGGTTTTCCTATTGTATACGCTTCAGTGAGCACAGTAGCAAATGTTGCCAGACACTACTGTAAACAAGGAAGTGCCCCTCAAAGATTCGGCATCACACATGAAATGGGGGCTTGCAGTACCTGAGAGGAAGGAGGGGTATTGTACAATATGACCCAGGTTACATGCAAGGTTGTCCTTTAACTCCTCTTCTCCCTTATTACCTAATGTTTCCATTTGACTGTCTTTCCTTTCTCTATCCCTATTCACTCAGCTCTTCTCTCTTCTGTCCCAAAATGCTTTGGGGGAACTGAGTGCAAGCTGGAAATGTACAGTTTCAAGGTCCCCCTAGTGAGGAACCCTGAACAGAGGAGGTTTCTAACCGGGAGGGAGTCCCTCAAATGCTTTAATTAATGTGAGTACAGGAGACCCCGCAGGCTTGTTGAAATAGACCAAATAGTAGAAGAAAGAAGAATTGCTAATTAGGCCTATAATGTTGCTGACCGTGCTAGTTCCACAGTGGGGCTGAGTTTTATTGACATTAGCAGGACAATGAGATCTGGATTCAAGGGACTTATTCCCTTTCTGTTTGCGTGCTCCTGCTTGTAGGCGTTCACTGAACTAGAGACACATTTTTACAAAACATGATCTACAAAAGACAGTGTGTTGAATGTTGTGGTGTTGCTGTATTTGTTTGCCTCCCAGTGTACTGGACACGCTATTTTGAAAAGGAGAGAGTGTGGCCTATACTGCTTGTGTGAATACCAAAAGGTGTATGAATACAAGCGAGTGTGTGTGTGTGTGTGTGTGTGTGTGTGTGTGTGTGTGTGTGTGTGTGTGTGTGTGTGTGTGTGTGTGTGTGTGTGTGTGTGTGTGTGTGTGTGTGTGTGCTTGTGCTTGTGCTTGTGCGTGGTGTGTCCTAGTGCCTCCCCTTATTTCGGTGCAATGCAGAACAGGAGTTTTTAATGCATTACATGTTCCTGGCCCGGGCAGAAGGGAGAGTGAGAGTTGAGAGGGAGAGAGGGAGAGAGGGATCAATAGTATTGACCTGTTTACCTTAGTGCGGAGCACACGAGCCAGTGCTCCGGTTTACCACTTGAAACATTAAACCAGACTATTAGTAATACCTTGGTCTAGCTCTTTAGAGATTGACCACACAGCACGGTAGTATAACGGACATGAGGAAAGAGAAGGAGAGAGAGGGAGGAGAGGGGTATAGAGAGAGGGAGAGAGAGCAACACTGGACGTAAACCCCAGGATTAAACCCGCCAGGCTTTTACCAGCGCTAGCCTCCGGACCTGATGTGGTCACTCAAGCCTGACGTCGAGCTGCAGGGCATTGTGGTCCGTCCGCCTCAAGCGAGCTCCCCCGGCACTTTGTGATCCCCGGCGACCCCCTTCACACCTCCTCCCACTAAAACAGAATTTCTTTAAATGCTTATTTTTTTATATTCTGCTTCCTTTTCTATTGCTTCTATTGCCTCTCTGGCTTGTTTTTCCATTGATTTTTATCCCTCTCCCTCTCTCAAGCCACAGCCCCACCCCTCCTCCCCTCCTCCCTCCTTCCACCCCTCTGCATCTCCCATCTCCCCCTCTCCCCTCTGTTGTTGATCCAATCTGATTTATTTATTTATTTTAATCTCGTTGCTCAGGTAATTTGTAAGGGTAATGACTTTCTGTGAATCTACTTTGAACTAATTTTTTCAGACCTTTGCACCTTTCCGCCTCCTCTCTTTCTCTCTCCCGCTCTCTTTTAAAACACTTTCTAACCATCTTTCTTTCTTTCTTTCTTTCTTTCTTTCTCCCTCTCTTGCTCATTCTCTCTCCTCCGTGTATTTAAATTCCCCCTAGATATCAGCGGTGGAGGGAGGTGAAGGGGTGAAGATGGGGAAGAGGGGGCATGGGGGAAGCTGGGAAGTGCGGACAGAGTGGATGTTGTTTTGCTTGAAACATATTTTATATATATTTTTTCTTTTTTTGGTCTTCCTTGTCTTTAAGATCCAGTCAAAATGAGCATTCCTAATTCAGGAGTTACAGAGAAGGAGAGAGGGAGGCCTTTCTTGCACAAAATGATCCTTGTGCCTCGTTAGCTGGAAATATAAGAGAAGGAAGGGGCGAGGGGACAACGGTGGGGATTGGGATGTCTCGAGGGGGTCTCTCTCCCCACCACATCTCCCCCCACCTGGAGACCTCACCCTCTCCCCTTCTCTTCTTCCTCGCCCTCCCCACCCCCCCCCCCCCTCTCTCTCTCGACAGGCTAGGCTGTATTAGTATTCATAGGGTGACTCTGTCACTGGGGTAAATAAGAGCCTGGCTGACTCCACACCCAGCTGGCTCACTGTCTCCAGTCTGCAGTGCTGGAGCCGGACTCTTAGGGATCGCAACAACAACCACAGGAGCCCTAGTGACACTGGGATGCATCCCAAACGGTACCCTATTCCCTATTTAGTACACTACTTTTGACTAAGGACCCAATAGGTCTCTGGTCAGAAGTATCGCACTACATAGGAAATAGGGTGCTAGTTCGGACACAGCCTGATAGACAGGGAGACAGGTATAAGGCAGGAGAGAGAATGGAGGGAGTGGACAGATGTTAGTCAGACTGGACTGGGGTGGACTTTTTTTTATAGATATAGCCTGAAGATACTGTATGATGGCTAAAATCCACACCCACTATACTACTGGCTTGAGGATGAAATTAGGCAGGGTTGGTCCTGGTTGGACCCTGAATGGGAGATCAGATGAGGCTGGAAGTGGTGTTGGAGGGCCAGTTGGAAACACTCTTTCCTCTGGTCAGAAAAAAAAGTTGGGACATTGCCCTGTGTAGGGTGCCGTTGTTCAGATGGGACGTTAAACGGGTGCCCTGACTCTCTGTGGTCACTAAAGATGTCATGGCACTTATCGTAAGAGTAGGGGTGTTAAACCCGGTGTCCTGGCTAAATTCCCAATCTAGACCTCATAGCATCATGGCCACCTAGTTTCCAATTGGCTAATTCATCCCCCCTCCTATCCCCTGTAACTACTCCCCAGGTTGTTGCTGTAAATGAGAATGTGTTCCCAGTCAGCTCACCCCACCACCCACACACATACACACCTTACTTACTTCCTCACTTCAGAGGTCATCCCGGTATTCATCTTCCTTAATCATGCATATGAACGTGACCTTGGCAAGGCCTCAGCACTCTGCGACACGCCGCCCCATCCCATCCAGTATGCTTTGCATCTCTGATTGCGTTAAACCATGTTTTGGTATCATCAGCATACATAAGATCAACAGCCCCATGCACTAAGCAGGACAAAATGGAGATTCGCTGAGACCTTTAAAAGCCTTGTGGCTTTTGAAAATAAAATCAACATAATTCAGGTGAAGGTGAAAATGGCAATATGCGGGCGGTCTGAAGTAAAGTAGATTAGGCTATCAAGCAAATCTAGCAAAACCACAAGAGTTGTAGCTAGCTAGCCTAACAGCAGGCCTTAAATGGCCCGGCATTATTATTATGATGCGTTTAGCCATGCAGAGTGGCTTGGTCCCGATGGACGCCCCTAAATGACGGGGTTGACCTTGAACAAGCCCTCTCTGTGTTCATTAGCGCGACGTGGTACTTATCTGCAATAACGCTGCCAAAGAGGATACACCGGCGCAGGCCCAAAGTCAATGCTGTACCGTTGGAGAGGAGAGTTCACCGTTAGCATTTAGTTAAGGGCGTTGGGGCTCTTAGGGGGGTCTGCTCTGCTCTCAACCTACCCCCTGACGGATAATGCCAGGTTAACCATCACATGCACAGACGAACTTGAGTGTGGTTCTGTGTGTGTGCGTGTGTACGCTTGCATGCACGTATGTGTGTGTCCCTCTGTGTGTGTTTGCATGCACGTGCACATGTGTGTGTGTTTGTGAAGTGGTGGGGATGGAATGGTGGGGGTAAATAAATGAATAAATCAGAAACAGAGGGGGAGAGCAGAGACTGAGCGTGGTCGATCGTGTCAAAAGCAGATGACAGATCTAAAAGAATGAATATTGATCTTTGTCGGGGCCTTTACTCCGGCGACCTGTGGGAGGTCAGCCTGTGTAATTAGAGATGTGGAGGAGCACAGGAGCGCCCCCTAAAAGCCTACCGCCTGCAACCCCAACCCTAGGAACCAATGCTCCATTTACATACCCTCTATGTCCTCCAGTCCGGACTCCGGACGGACAACTACGGAGTTAGCTGTGTCTGGGTCTGACTGTGACAATGTGTGAATGGATCTGTGTTATTTTGTCTTTTCATTTCGATGATGTGTGAATATATGTGTGATTAGAGATGTTCATTTTTTACAGCAAATCTTGTTTCCATTTGGATGATCTTGTCTCAGGAAGAATACCAGTGTGTTTTCCTTACCTATATACCTATGCTGTGATTCCCATTTACCTACAAGAGATGCTGATCATATTTGTTTCATAAAACACTTCATGTCAGGCCAGTGGGTATGTGTGGAGTGGGTTGAAGTGGTAAATGTGAGCTCAATAAGACATGGGTAAGGGGAGGGTTTTTATTGGAGAGGGGCACAGGGATTAAAACCACACATCCCTCAGGCTACACACACACACACGCTGAACAGGGAAGGGACACATTTGATGATGGCAGTTTATAGATATCTCAACATCTTTCTCTCGCTCTCTCTCTCTCTCTCTCTCTCTCTCTCTCTCTCTCTCTCACACACACACAAATTCAAAAGTAAACATACAGCAACAAGCACAGCTACATGCATAGAAACACATGTAAGCAGACACACACACACACACACACACCACACACACATCCACCCCTCTCCCCACACACACACTCCCTCTCTTTATCTTTCTGTGGATAACTGCAGGCAAAGAGTTAGTGTGGCTGTAATCCCTGTATCAGTGGCTTTATCCACAGTAGTAGCACTACTGATTTAGTGCTTGGCGGCCCAAGTAATGGGCCCCTGACAGGCCCCCCACGTCCCCTCCACCACGCCGTAGTACCCACACACACCGTACATCGCACATGCCGCTCCTTGCCTAGACATTGCTACATGCGGGATGGCCCTCAGTTCACACACACAAACAGGCACACACACACACACACAGCATACAAACAGTGGCAGCGGCAGTATGGTTGTCACCGCCCGGGGACGTCTCATGGTAAGGTGAACTCAGAGTGAACCTGCTCACTACATAAATAACGTCTCTCATCTCTCCAAAGCCCACTCAGCCTCCACTCCCTTCTCTCTCTTCTCCCTCTCATGTTACACTCCGATCCTCCCTCACCCAGACTTTGATAAGAAAGTACATTTACAAATATACACATAGTCACAGAAAAAAGGAACATAGACACACACACACACATATTACCGACACCCACATATGAAAACACTGGTGCATAAATGCCTCAGGTCAAGTCCAGCCCCCTCACCACCATACAGAAACTAGTCATTTGAAAGTTGACTTTTAGATGTATACTTCAGGCTTACTGCATATACAGTGCATTCGGAAAGCATTCAGACCCCTTCCATTTTTCCACATTTTGTTGCATTACGGCCTTAAAAAATGTACCATATATATTTTTTTACTCATCAACCTACACACAATACCCCATAATGACAAAGCGAAAACGTGTTTTTATATTTTTTTTGCAAATGTATAAAAAACTAAACAGAAATACCTTATTTACGTAAGGATTCAGACCCTTTGCTATGAGACTTGAAATTGAGCTCAGGTGCATCCTGTTTCCATTGATCATCCTTGAGATGTTTCTATACCTTGATTGAAGCCCACCTGTGGTAAATTCAATTGATTGGATATGATTTGGAAAGGTACATACCTGTCTATTTAAGGTCCCACAGTTGACAGTGCATGTCAGAGCAAAAGCCAAGCCATGAGGTCGAAGGAATTGTCCGTAGAGGTCCGAGACAAGATTGTGTCAAGGCACAAATTTCTGCAGCATTGAAGGTCCCCAAGAACACAGTGGCCTCATTCATTAAATGGAAGAAGGTTGGAACCACCAAGACTTTTCCTAGAGCTGGTCGTCCGGCTAAAACTGAGCAATCGGAGGAGAAGGGCCTTGGTCAGGGAGGTGAGCAAGAACCTGATGGTCACTCTGACAGAGCTCCAGAGTTTCTCTGTGGAAATGGGAGAACCTTCAAGAAGTACAACCATCTCTGCAGCACTTCACCAATCAGAACTGTATGGTAGAGTGGCCAGACGGAAGCCCCTCCTCAGTAAAAGGCACATGACAGTGGGCTTGGTGTTTGCCAAAAGGCACCTAAAGGACTCTCAGACAATGAGAAACAAGATTCTCTAGTCTGATGAAACCAAAATTGAACTCTTTGGCCTGAGTGCCAAGCATCATATCTGGAGGAAAGCTGGCACCATCACTACCATGAAGCATGGTGTTGGCAAAAAAACATCTTCAATGGCAGGGACGGAGAGACTAGTCAGGATCAAGGGAAAGATGAAGGGAGCAAAGTACAGAGAGATTCTTGATGAAAACCTGCTCCAGAGCATTCAAGACCTCAGGCTGGGACGAAAGGTCACCTTCCAACAGGTCAACGACCCTAAGCACACAGCCAAGACAATGCAGGAGTGGCTTCAGGACAAGTCTCTGAATGTCCTTGAGTGGCCCAGCCAGAGCCTGGACTTGATCCCGATCGAACATAGTTGTGCAGCGATGCTCCCCATCCAACCTGACAGAGCTTGAGAGAATCTGCAGAGAAGAATGGAAGAAACTCCCCAAATACAGGTGTGTCAAGCTTGTAGTGTCATACCCAAGAAAACTCAAGGCTGTAATTGCTGCCAATGGTGCTTCAACAAAGTACTGAGTAAAGGGTCTGAATACTTATGTAAATGTAATATTTTTTCAATGTCTTAAAACCTGTTTTTGCTTTGTCATTATGGGGTATTGTGTGTAGATTGATCCATTTTAGAATAAAGCTGTAACCTAACAAAATGTGGCAAAGTCAAGGGCTCTGAATACTTACCGAATGCACTATACATATTGTAGATTTTCCCTTAGAATCCATCCTCAATGAAAATATGAAAACCACTCCCCCTTGTAATACACACTCTTTCCCCTTGATGACTTTTTATAGTGTGGGGAATGGCCTAGTCTCTGAGGGTTGATCCTCGGATCCCTATGCGGGGCTGCTGGCATGATGCGGTGGCAGAGGGTCCTGTGCAGGGCTGCTGGCATCAAACCCCCCTCGCTGGGGGAAAGGAGTTCCAATGACGGGCTTTAAGGTTGTTATAGCTGCTGGTGGTGGGGAGGTGGATGGTTGTCGAAAACTTTTGCTGAAAAACAGCAAGTGAGAGAACAAGGCTAAGTTGACAAATAAATACATCCCAAGACTTACGCCCATTGGTTGAGAGAGAGGAAGGTGATAATTGCAAGAGTGAGCCCATAGGTTAAACAGCAAGCATGAGGAATGTTCATTACTGTGCCATGCCTATAGGCTATAAGGTAAATTGGTGAATGACTTTCCACACACGACTATCGGAAAAGAGAAGAAACAAGACGCTATGCTGATATGTTTCTATTCATTCCCACGATGCCCGTAGAATAGGAAACCAAGTGAGTCATGTTCTGCTTACTGGATGAAGTTAAACAAGCATTCAGACCGGCCTTCTTGATTGAACTTTTTTGTGAACTACATTACAACTATTCTCCCACCTGCTATTAAGGCAGCAGCGTCACAAACACCAACCGGCTCTACCAACTGCACAGTGTACAACAAGCTACAATAATGACACAACTCCCTGTTTAGGCCTATTTACAGTATATCTCAGAGACCACCTCCCCTGTCCCTTCCGCCTCTCCCCTCCTCATCGTTCCGTCTCCCTCGCCCGTCCTTTGTGCTAGCTTCCTGTTAACCTGTACAACAACCCACATTGATGTGACGGACCTCCCTATTTATGTCCTATTCATATCTGAGAGACCAACCCCCTCATCCCTGTCTGTGCCCCTCTTCTGTCCCCCGTGCTATCCACTTCCTGTTAACAACACTATGCAGGCGTTTATTGATAGGCCGTTCCCATTAGTGAATGTTTACCTGTCAGGGCCTGAACGGCTAATGAGAGAGCTTTGGGACGAGGAGGAAAAACGAGCCCACTCATTTGCCCTGGTGTGTGTGTGCGTATCATGTTGGTGTGTATTGTGCGTATATGTATGTGTAGGCCCTATGTGTGTGTGTGCACACACACGTGTGTGTGTTTGTTTGTGTGGCCCATATAACCACTAATGGATGCTTTCCGCCTCCCCCGATATTGTTAAACACAAGCCGCCACCACCTCCACCACTACTGCTACCGCTACTGCCATCGCCATCATTGGTAGCCTATAACCGGCCCAGTGGTGGTTGGTTAATTGGTGTCACCGCGTCTCTTCATCGAGGCCCCAGCCTATTTGATCATCTAGGGGGAGGGGGAGGAGGGGGGAGGATAAGAGGAGAGGGGCAGGGATTGTGTAAGTGGGTGGGTAAGGGACTGGAAGGGGGGGTGGGGTGGTTGGGGTCACCCTAATCGATACAAAGGTAGCTTGGGCTTTGAGGTGGGGGTGGGAGTGCAGACACTAGGGTGGGGGTTGAGGGTTGTCATGGGTCATGGAGATGACTACCCCACTCACCCGATTCTCTCAGACCACTATTAATGGTGATGATGAAGGGTAATTGCACTATTAGGGGTGTAAGTGGTAATAGGAGGTGGTGTTGGGAAGTAGTTAGAGTAACTGGACTAATTGGTAAGGAATTGGTGGGTCCCAATAATGACTAAAGGTATACCCTTGAGAATAGCTAAAGCTCTGACTCTTTTTAGTGAGAGATATCAATGCCAACAACTGGGTTGCATTAATTAGGGCACACTGTTGTAAATCGTTTTCCAACGGAAAATGCAAACAAGAGTTCCGTATTGGACAAGTTCAAGTAGTCCCTCTGTTTCAATATGTTTTCTTCCGGGTTGTGCCAAATGAATACGATCCTGAATTCAACAGAATCAGCTTACTACTTTAATCATGTAATTTAGTCAAAGTGCATTTATTGTGTTTATTTGTTACACAAGTAAGTAGGCTTCAGAAATTCACTGTAGCCCTGAGCCTAAATTCTTAACAATTCCTAACTGATAAGAAAATATAAATAACAAGGGTCTTTATATATCAGACATATTATGCATAAGTACTCTTTATAGTGAAGTAGGAAGCAGAAGGTTTGAGTGGTGATACAGCGCTTCTGTGTTTGATACTTTTTGAAACACTTGTACATTGTATATTTTTAAGACACATACATTTATACCTTTAAAAAATAAAAAAAAATAAAAAATACCTTTAAAAAAGTATTTTAGTTTGGGACAATGGCGTTAGTGCTGTTCTTAACACACCGTGTTGGCTGGAGTTACCAGTCTCCTGGAGCTATATATATATATATACAGTTGAAGTCAGAAGTTTACATACACCTTAGCCAAATGCATTTAAACTCAGTTTTTCAGAATTCCTGACATTTAATCAGAGTAAAAATTCCCTGTCTTAGGTCAGTTAGGATCACCACTTTATTTTAAGAATGTGAAATGTCAGAATAATAGTGGAGAGAATGATTTATTTTAGATTTAATTTCTTTCATCACATCCCAGTGGGTCAGAAGTTAATATATACAGTTGAAGTCGGAAGTTTACATACACTTAGGTTTGAGTCATTAAAACTCATTTTCAACCACTTCCCAAATTTCTTGATAACAAACTATAGTTTTGGCGAGTCGGTTTGGACATCTACTTTGTGCATGACGCAAGTCATTTTTCCAACAATTGTTTACAGACAGATTATTTCACTTAAAATTCACTGAATCACAATTCCCCTGGGTAAGAAGTTTACATACACTACATTGACTGTGCCTTTAAACAGCTTGGAAAATTCCAGAAAATGATGTCATGACTTTAGAAGCTTCTGATAGGCTAATTTACATCATTTGAGTAAATTGGAGGTGTACCTGTGGATATATTTCAAGGCCTACCTTCAAACTCAATGCCTCCTTGCTTGACATCATGGGAAAATCAAAAGAAATCAGCTAAAACCTCAGAAAAAAATTGTAGACCTCCACAATTCTGGTTCATCCTTGGGAGCAATTTCCAAACGCCTGAAGGTACCACGTTCATCTGTACAAACAATAGTACGCAAGTATTAACACCATAGGACCACGCCGCCATCATACCACCCAGACGCGTTCTGTCACCTAGAGATGAACGTACTTTGGTGCGAAAAGTGCAAATCTGGAGGAAACCTGGCACCATCCCTACAGTGAAGCATGGTGGTGGCAGCATCATGCTGTGGGAATGTTTCTCAGTGGTAGGAACTGGGAGACTAGCCGGGATCGAGGGAAAGATGAATGGAGGAAAGTACAGAGAGATACTTGAGTAAAACCTGCTCCAGAGCGCTCAGGACCACAGACTGGGGAGAAGATTCACCTTCCAACTGGACAAAGACCCTAACCACACAGCCAAGTCAACGCAGGAGTGGCTTTGGGCCAAGACAACGCAGGATTGGTTTTGGGACAAGTTTCTGAATGTCCTTGAGTGGCCCAGCCAGAGCCAGAACTTGAACCCGATCAAACATCTCTAGAGATACCTGAAAATATCAATGCAGCGACACTCCCCATCCAACCTGAAAGACCTTGAGAGGATCTGCAGAGAAGGGGTCCTAAAATTGAAAATAAAATAGCTAAATGATCCATTGTATGACCATCTTTAAACAATTCCATATAACAGCTTAGTATACTCTTAGAGTATTAAAATGACCTTAGCAATCAGGGCTTTCAAGTTATGGAATTTTGTTGTTGTTGAAATTAAACACAGACAGGTGAAGAATCTCCACATTTATTTTTCCACTCACATTTCCTACTGTAAACAATGAGCTAGATCAACGTCACATGTGAAGGATGCATACAAGGTCATGTGGATGGAGAAGGAAATGTATTGCTTTACAATAACCATCGGGGTGTACGCTTTTGGTGACTTGACCTACATTGCATACAATATGAATATCACCATAGCACATGATTTATGGCCTTTATGGGGGGGCGGTGAGGCCGAATCTTATGACATTGCCAGCAGAAATATTTGAGTTCGAATTCCAAAAAGACAGGGATTGTAGCTTTCAAATGTCACTTTCTATTTTCTGACCCCCCCCCCCAAACTCACTGCTCTGTACAAGGTCCAAAGCAACCACTCCGAGTTTAACAGGTTATTAATTGACCCTGGTCTGCCAGTCGACTGCCTGCTCCTCTCCCAGCCTCTAGTTGGCTTGATGGAAGTTCCCTACATTTCTAGTGAATTTTTCTTTTCATTTCAACAACTTTCTACTTGTGATGTGTGAAATGCCTTGCGCTAGATTGTAGAAAAATCCACTGAGGCTGATATGCTTGATCCTTTCTTGCTGCAGCTTTCTGCTCCTCTGATTGCAGAATCTTTAAAACATTTTTAACATTACAATTAATTCTGGTACCATCCCCAGGGACTGGATGGCGGCCCACAAAGGGGGAGTATATGGGCCGCCCCATTTGCAAATGTGAAAATCCTTGGTAAATACTCAATTTAGATCCTTTTTAACTAAGAAATGTATTAAAAATGTCACACCCTGATCAGTTTCACCTGTCTTTGTGCTTGTTTCCACCCCCCTCCAGGTGTCGCCCATCTTACCCATTATCCCCAGTGTATTTATACCTGTGTTCTCTGTTTGTCTGTTGCCGGTTTGTTTTGTTCGTCAAATGTACCAGCGGTTTTCCTCTTGCGCCTGTCTTTTTCTAGTTCCTTTTTTCTAGTTTTCTCAGTTTTGACCATTCTGCATGCCCTGACCCTGAGCCTGCCTGCTGTTCTGTACTTTTTCACACCACCCTGGATTATTGACCTCTGCCTGCCCTGACCCGAGACTGCCTGACGTTCTGTACCTTTTAGACTCTGATCTGGATTACTGACCTCTGCTTGCCCTTGACCTGTCATTTTGCTTGCCCCCTGTTCTAGTAATACACTTCAACACTGTCTGCATCTGGGTCTTCCCTGAAACGTGATAATAAATGTACACCAGTCAGGTTTCAGACCAGGTCATAGCACCATCTATGCTACTTCTTTGGTTTTAAATGATGTCCTTAATTGTTTGGATAAGAAGAAACACTGTGTGGCTGTCACATCCTGACCAGCTTAGGGGTTATTTGTTATTGTAGTTTGGTTCAGGACGTGGCAGGGGGTGTTTGATTTATGTGGTTCAGGGTGTGTTTTGTGTATGTGTTTAGGTAGAGGTGTATTTGATTTATTAGTCCGGGGTTTGTTAGTCTATGTTCTATGTTAGTATATTTTCTATGTTCTATCTAGTCTTTTGTATTTCTATGTGTAGTTAATTGGGGTTGGACCTTCAATTGGAGGCAGCTGGTTATTGTTGCCTCTGATTGAGGGTCCTATAATTAGGAGTTTGTTTTTTGTGGGAGATTGTGCTTGTTTAGCTGTGTGCCTGACAAGACTGTCCAGTTCGCTTGTGTGTTGTATACGTTTATTGTGTTTCCCTTCTTCACCAAATAAAAAGAAGATGAGTATATATTTTCCCGCTGCGTCTTGGTCTTTACCCCACGACACCCGTGACAGTGGCCCTTTTTACTGACCTGTCTAAAGCCTTCGACACTGTGGATCACTCATTACTTACTCAGAGGCTTTCATCAGTTGGTATGCGTGTAGCTGGTTTGAAAATGATTTAAAGGACAGAACACTGTGTGTATTTACTGATGATGTTAAATCAGTTTTTCTGGACATAACAAAAGGGTGTCCCATCAGAATTTATTCTTGGTCTGGTTCTTTTCACTATTTACAATAACAATGTTGTTTTATCTGTAAAAAAATATATATATTTCCCCTGTATTCAGAACACACTGTGGTGTATGCTATTGCCCACACTGCTGACCAGGCTCTATCAGAGCTTCAATCTGCCTTTATTGCCCTGCAGAAATCCTTCACTGAATTGAAATTGGTACTTATGTAGGTAAAACCAAGTATATGTTATTTTCCAAATCATGCAAAAATGTATCTGATGATTTATGCATATATACCTCGGATGGTTCCCTCATTGATCATGTCCCCACTTGTAAATATCTGGGCATCTGGACTGACAAATAGCTATCGTTCAAAAAGCATGTTGATAAATTAGTTAAGGAATTAAAAATGGGCTTCTTCTATAGGAACAGGTGCTGTCTTTCGTTAAATCGCAGAAGACAAATAATTCAGTCAACATTCATTCCGGTTATTGACTATGGCGATATTGTCTATATGAATGCAGCTGCCACTATACTGACGTTTTTAGACACAGTTTATCATAGCCCATTGCGCTTTATTTGAGGCAATAGGTTCAGTACACATCATTGCCATTTTGTATCAGAAAGTAGGCTGGCGCTCCTTGACGTCTTGTAGATCCATTGCAGTCTTTTTTTTCTATAAAGCCCTCTTGCCTAAACTTCCTCTACACCTTACTTCATTGTTAACCTTCAGACGTATAAATTACCAGACCCGGACTCGGGAATGACTAACCCTGGAGATCCCTTTAATCACCACAGAGATGGGTAAATCTGCTTTTTGTTTTTTTTTAGTCTCATGTGGAATGATCTCCAAACGTCCTTAAAGTTGGTGCCTTTCTAGGGCAATTCAGGCGGATGTTATAGAGCCTTTTTTTACTGAAGAATGTGTTTGTTTCATATGATTGTGTTTTGCTTTTTCGTGTTTGGGGTTTGCTTTTCATGTATGGTGTAATTGTATATATATAAATATATAATGTAAATTATTGTTTATTTTGCGAAAGAGAATGTAGTTTCAGCATGACTCCCTGCTTAAATAAAGGTGAAATAAAAATACATTAAATAAATAATACTGTATGAGTTAGTGCTGGGCGATTAGTGCTTTTTAAGTTCGGTTTCGGTTCGAATACACGAAAGTTTTCTATTTCTATTTTTTTTTTAAACATTAAATTCACTGTGCATTATGTGGGTTGAATGCTGTAACAACGCAGAATAAAACATGTCATTAAAGTCCCATGATGGTAGCGACGGCCCATTAATGCTTATTACTTGTTAACCATCATTTATTCACATCACTTTACCTTAATAAAATATTTAAGTTAGGTATATTTCATTTGTTTTATTTGATTACTCTATTATTTAATTCCAAGTCATCATCTCTTCTCTATAGAGCTGCTGCCTATGCTGTCAAAAAAAAAAATCCCACTTTGAATGTTGTTCAAAGTAAATAAGTCATACCTTTATGACTGCTGAATACCAAATATCAATCACTTAGAGCATGTATATTCAGGTGGAGATACCTAGCGAACCAACTGCTGTCTATCCCTCTCTATCCCAACATTCTTCTGTCTCTTTTATGTAGCAGGCATAAAACAAACACACAAATAGGCGCGCAATGCATTATGGTCATTGTATTTAATTACCACTTTTCTGCACTAAACTATGTAGAACAGTGGAGGCTGCTGAGGGGAGAACGGCTCATAATAATGGCTGGAACGGAGCGAATGGAATGGCATCAAACACATGGAAACCATGTTTGATGTGTTTGATACCATTCAACTGATTCCGCTCCAGCCATTCTCCCCAATTAAGGTGCCACCAACCTCCTGTGATGTAGAATAATGGCCTGTTGGAAACTACAACTCCCTACTACATCGCACTGTTTGAGCTTGATCTGATTTATCTCTAGAGAAACTGTACAATGTGCACATTGAACGTACAAAAAAAACTAAAAACTAAATGGAATTCATATAATTGAACTGACCTTGGTCAATCAGTTCTTTGAAAATCAAAATATAACCTACATTTTGGTTAATCTCTCAGAATTAGTATGAGTGTATCATCTTTATAAGTATACTGTAAGTATAATGGTTTCCTCTTTATAGTATAGTATGAGTGTATCATCTTTATAAGTACGAGTGCATCCTCTATATAAGAATATGAGTGTATGCTCTTTATAGTATATGTATTAGTGTATCGTATTTTGCGGGAAAGTGGCGTGCTCCCCAGAGAAGATACATTTCTGTTATGATTAAATTATTATGGAAATCTTATCAGGGCTGGATTAGCCATGGAAGGTATTTATCTGTTTATCGAGCGACTGAGCTCATAACCTCCTCCTTTTCCTCCTCCTCCCTTGTTCTCTCTCTACTTAGAGCACACACAGAGTTCTGTACGACCGCCTTGTCTAATCAATAGCTAGTCAGACCCTCTCAATACAGTCTAGGTAAACCTATAGTGTATCCCAAAAACAAGATGGAGGTAGTGATATTATATAACGTCTCCAAATTAAATATTAAATTAAATGAAACTGAATGAAAGGTCATACCATGTATTCCTGTGTAAAAAAGAAAAGAAATGGAAGGTATACATGTATTTATCCATGGAAAGATTCATATGCCATCGGGTTGAAATTCTGTTGATGGTTAAAATGATACCTGTCACTTTAAGTATGGGGTCATGTGAGTTAGAATGTGAAAGCAAAATGGCCGCTCTGCGAGAAACAATCGGTGAATCCCAAACCACCACCTCAATCCTACAAACTTGCTCAGATGGCCCTCCGTTGTCACGTGTTACTGACGAAACTCAGAGGGAGACTCAGAGAGTGGGGGGATCAATCAACCCATCAACTTCGGGACGCACTGAAATTAAAATGAACAAATTCCCCATTTCATTTTACAAGATATAAACCTCTGTAACAGTTAAACATTTTATTTGGGAGGTGTTCTATTTGTTAACTGTGTCAAACTTTGAAATCACATAAAAACAAATGCACTCAGCATATAATTATGCACACCTCTCCATTCTTTTGAATGAAATTGTTAAAACTACAAACGTATTGCAGTGCGTGTTGGGATATCACGATGATCTGGAGCCTGCAGCCTTGCTGGCTTGGTTGAAGTAGATATCAGAGGGTCTAATTAGCCCCTACACCAGGGATGTTTTGTATTTTTTATTTCACCTTTATTTAACCAGGTAGGCTAGTTGAGAACAAGTTCTCATTTGCAATTGCGACCTGGCCAAGATAAAGTGTAGCAATTCGACACATACAACAACACAGAGTTACACATGGAATAAACAAAACATACAGTCAATAATACAGTAGAACAAAAGAAAACAAAAAGTCTATATACAGTGAGAGCAAATGAGGTAAGTTAAGGCAATAAATAGGCCATGGTGGCGAAGTAATTGCAATATATCAATTAAACACTGGAATGGTAGATGTGCAGAAGATGAATGTGCAAGGAGAGATACTGGGGTGCAAAGGAACAAGATAAATAAATAAATAAATACAGTATGGGGATGAGGTAGGTAGTTGGATGGGCTGTTTACAGATGGGCTATGTACAGGTGCAGTGATCTGTGAGCTGCTCTGACAGCTGGTGCTTAAAGCTAGTGAGGTAGATATGAGTCTCCCGCTTCAAAGATTTTTGCAGTTCGTTCCAATCATTGGCAGCAGAGAACTGGAAGGAAAGGCGGCCAAAGGAGGAATTGGCTTTGGGGGTGACCAGTGAGATATACCTGCTGGAGTGCATGCTACGAGTGGGTGCTGCTATGGTGACCAGTGAGCTGAGATAAGGCGGGGCTTTACCTAGCAGAGACTTGTAGATAACCTGTAGCCAGTGTGTTTGGCGACGAGGATGAAGCGAGGACCAACCAACGAGAGCTTACAGGTCGCAATGGTGGGTAGTGTATGGGGCTTTGGTGACAAAACGGATGGTGCTGTGATAGACTGCATCCACTTTGTTGAGTAGAGTGTTGGAGGCTATTTTATAGATGACATCACCGAAGTTGAGGATCGGTAGGATGGTCAGTCTTACAAGGGTGTGTTTGGCAGCATGAGTGAAGGATGCTTTGTTGCGATATAGGAAGCCAATTCTAGATTTAATTTTGGATTGGAGATGCTTAATGTGAGTCTGGAAGGAGAGTTTACAGTCTAACCAGACACCCAGGTTTTTGTAATTGTCCACGTATTCTAAGTCAGAACCGTCCAGGATAGTGATGCTGGACGGGCGAGCAGGGGCGGGCAGTGATCGATTGAATAGCATGCATTTAGTTTTACCTGCGTTTAAGAGCAGTTGGAGGCCACGGAAGGAGAGTTGTATGGCATTGAAGCTCATCTGGAGGTTAGTTAATACAGTGTCCAAAGAGGGTCCAGAAGTATACAGAATGGTGTTGTCTGCGTAGAGGTGGATCAGAGAATCACCAGCAGCAAGAGCGACATCATTGATGTGTACAGATAAGAGAGTTGGCCTGAGAATTGAACCCTGTGGTACCCCCATAGAGACTGCCAGAGGTCCGAACAACAGGCCCTCCGATTTGACACACTGAACTCTATCAGAGAAGTAGCTGGTGAACCAGGCGAGGCAATCATTTGAGAAACCAAGGCTGTCGAGTCTGCCAATAAGAATGTGGTGATTGACAGAGTCGAAAGCCTTGGCCAGGTCGATGAATACGGCTGCACAGTAATGTCTCTTATCGATGGCAGTTATGATGTCGTTTAGGACCTTGAGCATGGCTGAGGTGCACCCATGACCAGCTCTGAAACCAGATTGCATAGCGGAGAAGGTACGGTGGGATTCGAAATGGTCGGTAATCTGTTTGTTAACTTGGCTTTCGAAGACCTTAGAAAGACAGGGTAGGATAGATATAGGTCTGTAGCAGTTTGGGTCTAGAGTGTCACCCCCTTTGAAGAGGGGGATGACCGCGGCAGCTTTCCAATCTTTGGGAATCTCAGACGATACAAAAGAGAGGTTGAACAGGCTAGAAATAGGGGTTGCAATAATTTAGGCAGATCATTTTAGAAAGAGAGGGTCCAGATTGTCTAGCCCGGCTGATTTGTAGGGGTCCAGATGTTGCAGCTCTTTCAGAACATCAGCTATCTGGATTTGGGTGAAGGAGAAATGGTGGGGACTTTGGCGGGTTGCTGCCGGGCAGTTGACCGGGGTAGGGGTAGCCAGGTGGAAAGCATGGCCAGCCATAGAGAAATGCTTATTGAAATTCTCAATTATTTTGGATTTATCGGTGGTAACAGTGTTTCCTAGCCTCAGAGCAGTGGGCAGCTGGGAGGAGGTGCTCTTATTCTCCATGGACTTTACAGTGTCCCAGAACTTTTTTGAGTTAGTACTACAGGATGCAAATTTCTGTTTGAAAAAGCTAGCCTTAGCTTTTCTAACTGCCTGTGTATATTTGTTCCTAACTTCCCTGAAAAGTTGCATATCACGGGGGCTATTCGATGCTAATGCAGAACGCCACAGGATGTTTTTGTGCTGGTCAAGGGCAGACAGGTCTTGAGTGAACCAAGGACTATATCTATTCCTAGTTAAACATTTTCAGAAGTGTTTTAGGGAGTGTTTGACAGTGATGAGGGGTGGTCGTTTGGTCGCAGACCCATTACGGATGCAGGCAATGAGGCTGTGATCGCTGAGGTCTTGATTGAAAACAGCAGAGGTGTATTTGGAGGGCGAGTTAGTTAGGATGACATCTATGAGGGTGCCCGTGTTTACGGATTTGGGGTTGTACCTGGTAGGTTCATTGATAATTTGTGTGAGATTGAGGGCATCAAGCTTAGATTGTAGGATGGCCGGGGTGTTAAACATGTCCCAGTTTAGGTCACCTAGTAGCACGAGCTCAGAAGATAGATGGGGGCAATCAATTCACATATGGTATCGAGGGCACAGCTGGGGGCAGAGGGAGGTCTATAGCAAGCGGCAACAGTGAGAGACTTGTTTCTGGAAATTTTTAGAAGTAGAAGCTCGAATTGTTTGGGTACAGACTTGGATAGTAATACGGAACTCTGCAGGCTATCTTTGCAGTAGATTGCAACACCGCCCCCTTTTGCAGTTCTATCTTGGCGGAAAATGTTATAGTTAGCGATGGAGATATCAGGGGTTTTGGTGGCTCTCCTAAGCCAAGATTCAGACACGGCTAAGACATCCGGGTTGGCAGAGTGATAATCAACTAGATTCAGCCGCGGGGCTATTTTTTCTTGTGCGGATTGGTCGGAACATGATTACAAATAATTTGTAGACTGCAAATTGACCGCAAGAAGCCCAAACAGTCATAATAATTTCAAACCTTGCTTACGTTTGTATATTATCACGTATCTCTCTATTATGCATGCACATATTTGGGAACAGATTTCCCAAATTAAAATCACTTGGAGCTAATTTCCTGGTGTTTTTACAGTTTTTTTAATGTCCGACAATGAGAATTCAACAAAAAGAATGATATATATATTTTTATTATATATAATTTAAAACTTGGGGGGGGGGTTAAATAAAACAACCCACAGGACAAATTCGGCCGCCAGTTGGGGAACCCTGCCCTACACCCTCAATAATTTTGATTCCCTCAAGTTTGGGACACTTTTGCATATGGCGGAGGTGTGCATGAACGCGCAAATGTAGGGGCGAGGGAAGGGGAAAGGGGTGATTTGGGATTTGGCCAATGAATTAAATGTTTGTTTGAAAACTTTGAAAGTAATAGTTCAGTAATTGTGCTGCAAAAAAATGGTTCCTTTGAATCGTCTGCCTAGAAAAAGTTAATTACTGGACTACTCTCATTCAAGCACTTCTTATTATCAAGAGTGGGGAGTGTATCATATTGTTTTTAACTTGTTAATTGACTCCTGAATTTTCTTATTGAATTAGAATGTATTATTTTGTGGATGTATCGAACCAAAATTAATTGTTTTTGGGATTCAATGTTAAACCAGTTTTTGCCCAGTGGGTAGCCAAATCTCTATCTTCAGGTTACCACTTGTAAGAAAGTGCACAATGCCCATAGATTGTTGTAAATTATCCCACTTCACTCCACCAACAGAACTACATTCCATTAACAAGGCTGAGAAGGTAAGAGGGGTTCCATCAATGGAGTGAGTGTCACGTATACTCCCTCTCCAGCCTCTAGGTTGTCAGGCTGCTGATTATCCTGCACACCTGTCACCATCGTCTCGCGCACCTGCGCCTCATTACACTCACCTGGACTCCATCACCTCCTTGATTATCTTCCCTATATCTGTCACTCCCCTTGGTTCGTTCCTCAGGTGTTATTGACTCTGTTTTCATGTCGGTGCGTTGTTCGTGTTTCGTGTTCATTGGTTCGTGTTTCGTGTTCATTGGTTCTTTTATTTATTAAAACACACACTCCCTGAACTTGCTTCCTGACTCTCAGCGCACTTGTTACAGTGAGGGTACTCACCATCTCTCTTTCTCTTCACGCTCTTTATAGCCCCTCTTACTACCACCCCCCTGCTCGCTTTCTCCCTCCCTCTTCTCCCTTTCCCCCATCCTTCCCTCCCTCCACCTTATCAGTCATTGGTATTCATATTGTAGTCTATCCTATATCGGCTAATTGAAAACCCTCCTCTAACCCTCCCCTTAACATGAGGGAGGTACAATTACCAGGCAGGCCTCTGGTGCCTCATTGGATCTCTATTAGATGGGGTTCGTCCTCATCGTAATGACTGGCGGAGTTTAATTACTTCCACTAGGCTTGCTGTTGTAAAACAAACTGATAAATGAGCCAACAGGCCCCTCGCATCATTATTTTTCCATGGGAGTAGGGCCTTGTTACATGATTATGAGAAACAGGAGGAAAGGAGGGATGGAGGGAAAAAGGTGAGAGGGGGTCCTCTACCTGGTAGAGCTGGCTTAGCTGATATGGAAAGGGGAGGGAAAGGGGGAGGAAAGGGAGAGATGAAGGAATTGTAAATCCCTTAATGATCGTGATATGCTGTCCTGTCTACTTCTGTTAATATAATGATACTGGGGGTGAAGAACCCAATAAGGTTGATACACACACACACACACACACACACACACACACACACACACACACACACACACACACACACACACACACACACACACACACACACACACACACACACACACACACACACACACACACAGACAAAAGCTACAACCCTCCAAACAAATATACATATTCATAGTCATTAATTATACACACTTTTAGGGGACCCAACATGAGACCCCTCTCTGATTAATTGTGTTCTTCCTCCACCATTATTAAATCGCTGAGGCAAATATCCTCCATTCCTCTGGACTATGATTAATCAAAAGAGTGTGAGCTTTAGAGTGCTGGCAGGTAGAGTTAGTCTTCTTTATTGCAGGATGAGCAGGTTTGTGTGTAAAGGCTATAGAGGCCAGTGGTCATATAGGAGAGTGGGAGTACAGTGGACTACATAACATGTGGCCTCTGGTCAGTGTGTTTGGACCCCTGGGGTCACACACACTCATACATATGTAGGTATTGCATGCAAGCACACTTGTATTGCGCACACACACACACACACACACACACACCGGACACTCCCTGGGAAGTCCAACGGCATCCAGGTCATTGATCAAACAACACGGTCAGGCCACAGAGGAACAGGACTCTAGGTGGATAGACTCTGGAGAGGACCAGTGATTACATGGACTTTAGCCTCAAGTTGTCCCATCAACATGTTTTGCTGCTGGTCACTTGCCAAGCTGAATGAAATGACCAGAACTGATTTGTCATAAGAGATGTGTCAGAATAAGTCGTTTAGTAGTTTATCCTCACACACTTTTTCATTTAGCATCCAATTATGCATCCTGTCCAATTAGTGCCGGTTAGCAAATCAGGTCATGCCGAGATAATTGAAGGTGGCTTAATTAAGATGGGTACCTCCCTCTCTCCTTCCTTTTACTATCCATCGCTCCCTCTATGTGTGCTTGGTTCCTTCCAGGGGAAAGCAGAAAGAGGGAGACAGAGGGAGAGAGACAGGGGAAACACAGTAGATATCTTTCAGGTTCAGCTGCTTAGCAACCTCAATTAACCTGAATGATTAGCTGTAGCCGCGCCGCCGAGCACCGGTGCGCTAACCTGACATTTCTCCACCAAGCTAATATTAGCCTAGCGACTTCATTCGGTTCCTCTCTATCTACTTTATCATCATTATTGTCCTTTAACCGGGGGTTCCTTCCTTTCTTTGAGTTCTTTAGTGAATGAAAATGACAATGTTTTGGACGAACAAATTCATTATTTCCATTTATTTTAATTTATCGGAGAAGTCGATGCTGAAATGGATGCTGTAATGAGTTTTACATGTGTTTGATGAATGGGGGTGGTTGGGTTGTGGCAACAACAGCATAAGCTACTGTGTTCAAGTCTTTAATTTTGCATTATGTTAACCCTCATTGATTCCAATGCATTTTAAATCGCACAATAATTGGTGATTACACAGAAGAAAAGCCCAAGCTAAGTCAGGGGTTGCAAGAGGGTTGTTTGCAATAGGGTGTAATACGGTTTAAAGGGCATACTCTTTTCAAGCATCTTCAACTAAATGTCACTGTTGTCTGTTAGGGTGTCACCCAAATCAAACGTGCACAGTGATTGGGTGGGAGAAGTGACAGGAGACCTTAGTGGTGTGATGGAAAACTGGGCCTTTATTCATAAAGTGTCTCAGAGTAAGAGTGCTGATTTAGGATCAGTTTTGCCTTTTAGATAATAGTAAATAAGATTGCATGGACAGGGTAGACCTGATCCTATATCAAACGTCCTACTCTGAGAAGCTTCATGAATACGTGCCTTGGAATGATATTTGAACCCTTTGATCTAGGGGTTGGAGATCAAACAAAACATGCAGTATGTGTTCTAAACTCAGCTGCAACACCCAAACTCAATGATGACATGCAAGTGGTACCCTATTGGAAACATAAGGAATAGGGCTCCATGATTATAATCTAAGGCCTTCTCCCCCCATCTTGCACTAAGAAAGTTGTGAGGACTGTTTACAACTCTGGCAGAGGTCAAAGAGAGGGTAGACTTCCTTTTCAACGTTCAAGTCAGAAACGTCTCACCTTTCCTGCCTACCTCTTTCTCTTTCTCTGTCCCTCTCTGTGTGTCTCTCCCCTCCGTTTGCATAATACGAAAAGCTACACATTTGATTTTAATTAATTATTTCCCTATTCTTCCCTCTCACCCCTGGTTAACCTCTCCCCCTGTCGTCCCCCTATCTCCTCCGCCACCCTCCCCCTCGATGACTCACAGTGAGTGGACCAGACACCTGGTTGGGTCGACCTGGGGGGAACCTGACCCCCCCCACCCCCACCGTAGTGTTCGGTAATGTTCTGAGTAGTCAAGCATATAAACAAAGGTGAGTCGAAATGACTGCCTCCGTCTTGACAGAAGTGCTGAACCACAAAGATCACCTTGAAGGGCATGTTCACTGTCAATAGAATTTTATGTAAGCTCCTTCAATTAACATAAAACTAAACGGCTCCCTAGTTAGCTACCCAGAGAGAGAGTGTGTGTGTTTGTGTGTGTGTGTGTGTGTGTGTGTGTGTGTGTGTGTGTGTGTGTGTGTGTGTGTGTGTGTGTGTGTGTGTGTGTGTGTGTGTGTGTGTGTGTGTGTGTGTGTGTGTCTGTGTGTGTGTGTATGGATTCGGAGACGCGGCCTTCCCCCTTCCCGTAGTATCGTCACGCAGTGTAACTGCGGAAGTCGGACGTACAGTTGAAGTCGGAAGTTTACACACACCTTAGCCAAATCCATTTAAACTCAGTTTTTCACAATTCCTGACATTTAATCCTAGTAAAAACTCCCTGTCTTAGGTCAGTTAGGATCACCACTTTGTTTTAAGAATGTGAAATGTCAGAATAATAGTAAAGAGAATGATTTATGTCAGCTGGTATTTCTTTCATCACATTCCCAGTGGGTCAGAAGTTTACATACACTCAATTAGTATTCAGTAGCATTGCCCTTTAATTGTGTAACTTGGGTCAAATATTTCGGGTAGCCTTCCACAAGCTTCCCACAATAAGTTGGGTGAATTTTGGCCCACTCCTCCTGACAGAGCTGGCGTAACTGAGTCAGGTTAACAGGCCTACTTGCTCACACACACTTTTTCAGTTCTAACCACAACATTTCTACAGCATTGAGGTCAGGGCTTTGTGATTTACACTCTAATACCTTGACTTTGTTGTCCTTAAGCCATTTTGCCACAACTTTGGAAGTATGCTTGGGGTCATTGTCCATTTGGAAGACTCATTTGCGACCAAGCTTTAACTTCCTGACTGATGTCTTGAGATGTTGCTTCAATATATCCACATCATTTTCCTTTCTCATGATGCCACCTATTTTGTGAAGTGCACCAATTCCTCCTGCAGCAAAGCACCCCCACAACATGATGCTGCCACCCCCGTGCTTCATGGTTGGGATGGTGTTCTTCGGCTTGCAATCATCCCCCTTTTTCCTCCAAACATAATGATGGTCATGATGGCCAAACAGTTCTATTTTTGTTTCATCAGACCAGAGGACATTTCTCAAAAAAGTATGATCGTTGTCCCCATGTGCAGTTGCAAACCGTAGTCTGGCGTTTTTATGATAGTTTTGGAGCAGTAGCTTCTTCCTTGCTGACCGACCTTTCAGGTTATGTTGATATAGGACTCGTTTTACTGTGGATATAGATACTTTTGTATCTGTTTCCTCCAGCATCTTCACAAGGTCCTTTGCTGTTGTTCTGGGATTGATTTGCACTTTTCGCACCAAAGTACGTTCATCTCTAGGAGACAGAATGTGTCTCCTTCCTGAGCGGTATGACGGCTGCGTGGTCCCATGGTATTTATACTTGTGTACTATTGTTTGTACAGATGAACATGGTACCTACAGGCATTTGGAAATTGCTCCCAAGGATGAACCAGACTTGTGGAGGTCTACAATATTGTTTTCTGAGGTCTTGGCTGATGTCTTTTGATTTTCCCATGATGTCAAGCAAAGAGGCACTGAGCTTGAAGTTAGGCTTTGAAATACATCCACAAGTACACCTCCAATTGACTCAAATGATGTCAATTAGCCTATCAGAAGATTCTAAATGTAACCGATGTGAAATGGCTAGTTAGTTAGCGGTGGTGCGTGCTAATAGCGTTTCAATCAGTGACGTCACTCGCTCTGAGACTTGAAGTAGGGTTTCCCCTTGCATTGCAAGGGCCGCGGCTTTTGTGGTGCGATGGGTAACGATGCTTCGGTGGGTGTCAGTTGTTGATGTGTGCAAGGGTCCCTGGTTCGAGCCCAGGTTGGGGCGAAGAGAGGGACGGAACCTACACTGTTACATAAAGCCATGACATCATTTTCTGGAATTTTCCAAGCTGTTTAAAGGCCCAGTCAACTTAGTGTATGTAAACTTCTGACTCACTGGAATTGTGATACAGTGAATTATAAGTGAAATAATCTGTCTGTAAACAATTGTTTGAAAAATTACTTGTGTCATGCACAAAGTAGATGTCCTAACCGACTTGCCAAAACTATAGTTTGTTAACAATTAATTTGTGGAGTGGTTGGAAAACGAGTTTTAATGACTCACACAAATTCCACCCCCTCCAGACTCACACACACATTCCCCAAGTCCCATTTTCTGTGATGCTATGTGACCAAACATCCGAGCGTTACACAGCCTCTCTGTGGCCCCATGTTAATGCTGTTGTAGATTTGTGATGCAGTGGGGAGATGTATGTGGAAGGCCTGCTCTCTCTCAGCTCTCTTAGTCATGCACCACACGCACGCACACGCACTTGCACACACGCACTTGCACCCACACACACACACACACACACACACACACACACACACACACACACACACACACACACACACACACACACACACACACTCTGTGCTCAGCTCTCAGTCATGCACCCCATTAGGGCTATTTGCTGCTACTACTTAGCTTGGTATGCAACCTGACTTGGCTACGTTGAACAATGGTGAGTGCACTGCTTAGTCTGGGTTTAACCAGGCTACCTTCCACCAGAGCTGAAGTCAATAATGCTCAGGAGTTGTCTGTATGTTATTGCATAGAGATGGGACTAAAGGGAAAGGGAAAGGGGGACACCTAGTTAGTTGTACAACTGAATGCCTTCAACTGAAATGTGTCTTCCCCATTTAACCCAACCCCTCTGAATCAGACTAGGACTAGCCTTGGCGACAGTGCTGTGAAAAAGTACTTGCCCCCTTTCTGATTTTCTCTATTTTTGCATATTTTTGATACTCAATGTTATCAGATATTCAACCAAAACGTAATATTTGATAAACGGAACCTGAGTTTACAAATAACTACAAAAATGTATACTTATTTTATTTATTTAATTAACACTGTTATGCAACACCCAATTACCCTCTGTGAAAAAGTAATTGCCCCTTTACACTCAATAACTTGTTGTGCCACCTTTAGCTGCAATGACTGCAACCAAATGCTTTCTGTAGCTGTTGATTAGTTAATGTATTAATTTTGGCCCACTCTTGCATGCAGAACTGCTTTAACTCAGCGACATTTCTGGGTTTTCAAGCATGAACTGCTTGTTTCAAGTCCTTCCACGACATCTCAATTGGGATTAGGTTGGGACTTTAACTAGGCCATTCCAAAACTTCAAATTTGTTGCTTTTTAGCCATTTTCATGTAGACTTGATCGTGTGTTTTGGATTATTGTCTTGCTGCATGACCGTGCTGCGCTTCAGCTCTAGCTCACAGACGGATGGCATGACATTCTCCTGTAGAATTCTCTGATACTGAGCAGAATTTACATTTACATTTTACATTTTAGTCATTTAGCAGACGCTCTTATCCAGAGCGACTTACAGTAGTGAATGCATACATTTCATTTCATACATTATTTTTTTCTTTTTTTCTCCGTACTGAATTCATGGTTCCTTCTATTAAGGCAAATCGTCCAGGTCCTGAGGCAGCAAAGCAACCCCAAACCATTACACTACCACCACCACGCTTGACCGTTGTTATGAGGTTCTTATTGTGGAATGCAGTGTTTGTTATTCACTAGGCATAATGAGACCCATGTCGTCCAAAAAATTGACTCAAGTTTGCCAAAAAGCACCTGGAAGCACCTGGATGATCATCAAGACTTTTGCCAGAATGTTCTATGGGCAGATGATTCAAAAGTATAACTTTTTGGATGACATGGGTCCCATTATCTCAGGACCATGAGGACTTAATAGAAGGAACCATGAATTCTGCTCAGTATCAGATAATTCTATAGGAGAACACACATTCGTTGGCTATTTCGACCTGTTAAAGTTAGCGCTCTGGTATTTTCAAACTGTTGCACAAGGATTGATAATTGACCTCTCTTATATCAGCTATCTTGCGCTCATACTGTATGGGAGGGGTGGACATATTTTAGGTGTGTCCTTAATGTGAGCCAAAGTGCCAATTTAAGGCAGAGCTGGTAGGGTTATTTAAGCAGCCGTGATACAAGTCAGTATTTGACATCCATCCATGTCGAAGGATGTCTGGAGATGACGTGGAAACTGGCCACTAGGGGGCAACAATGAGCAGCTGCAACAGTTGCAACTTTGACTCCAGTGACAGACAGTTGTTTTTGAGATTTTTGTTTTAAGCCTTTCCCAAACCTTAACCCTTACCTCAACCATTCAGAGTTATTGCCTAACCTTAAGATTTCGGAGTTAATGCCTAACTTTAAGATTTCGAAGTTAATGCCTAAACTTAACCCTAACCTTAAAAATTCTGAGTTAACCTTGAACACTTCTAAATTTGACATTTGCAACAACTTAGAAATTTGACGTTTTGAGAAACATGGATGAGCGTCTAATTCTGATGTGAGACTGTGAAAGCTAGTTGTATTTAAGCCCAACCGAAAGATGGTTTTAGCTGTAACGCAGATGTTATGGCATGAATTTTGACAGCGGAAACGCAGCCTATCCAGCTGTGACGCACATGTAACACATGTAACAAGATAAATGTGCTTTTGGTGCCTGTACTGTATACTTCATATTTTTTTTGTTTTTCCCATTTTGGCATAGCCTCCCCTCCTCTCAATTAAGGTTTTTTTAATGCAATCATGAAGTTCTCAAGACTGTGGAAACAGGGTTTGGCTTAATCACCAAAGCTTTATTTATATATCAAGTTTGAGAAGAGCAAAACAGTGAGCTGACATTCCCATTTTACCTATGTGTTTATTTCACCTTTATTTAACCAGGTAGGCCAGTTGAGAACAAGTTCTCATTTACAACTGCGACCTGGCCAAGATAAAGCAAAGCAGTGTGACACAAACAACACAGAGTTACACATGGAATAAACAAACGTACAGTCAATAACACAATAGAAAAAGTCTATATGCAGTGTGTGCAAATGGCGTGAGGAAGTAAGGCAATGAATAGGCCGTAGTAGCGAAGTAATTACAATTTAGCAATTTAACACTGGAGTGATAGATGTGCAGATGATGATGTGCAAGTAGAAATACTGGTGTGCAAAAGAGCAAAAAAGTAAATAAAAACAATATGGGGATGAGGTAGGTAGATTGGATGGGCTATTTACAGATATTGCAGGCAGGCCTACATTATTTTAGCCATGCGGCTCCTGTTTTGGAGGAAAACAGTAAGCTGACATTTCCATTTTATCTATGTATTGTAGGCAGGCCTACAATATTTTTGCCTCGCAGCTACTGTCTTGGAGGTGCGTTAAACCCCCTCCATGATGTAGGCTACATTTGTCCATACCCCTCATGAAATGAGAGATGAGAAGCTCTGTGAATACCGATGAACCTCATATTTACAAGTTATTTTCCTGTAACAATTGCTTGTTTTTTGTTTAATTTTATTAAAACCAAACTTATTAGAATGATTCACCGTCCTAGTTTTATGGTGAGAACATCCGTGGCACACATGCAATGCTACTTCTGGAAATGCTACTTCTGGAAAAGTGTGAATGCAATCTGATGTGTATGTTTGGCATGTTTGGCATGTTCATGCTCAGCTAATAAGCAATTTACACTACGCATACGCATAGCACCTATATCTGTGAGAATGCTATTTAGGACTATATCATTATATATACAAAAGTATGTGGACACCCCTTCAAATGAGTGGATCCGGCAATTTCAGCCACACCCATTGCTGACAGGTCTATAAAATCAAGCATACAGCAATGCACTTTCCATAGACAAACATTGGCAGTAGAATGGCTTTACTGAAGAGCTCAGTGACTTTCAATTTGGCATCGTCATATGATGACATCTTTCCAACAAGCCAGTTTGGCAAATTTCTGCCCTGCTAGAGCTGCCCCGGTCAGCTGTTATTGTGAAGTGAACATGTTTAGGAGCAACAACGGCTCAGCCGTAAATTGGTTGGCCACACAAGATCACGAAATGGGACCGCCGAGTGCTGAAGTGTGTAACATGTAAAAATCGTCTGTCCTCGGTTGCAGCACTCTCTACCGAGTTCCAAAATGCCTCTGGAAGCAATGTCAGCACAGAACTGTTCATCGGGAGCTTCGTGAAATGGGTTTCCATGGCTGAGCAGCCGCACACAAGCCTAAGATCACCGTGCCAAGTGTCGGCTGGAGTGGTATAAAGCTTGCCGCCATTGGACTCTGGAGCAGTGGAAAGGCGTTCTCTGGAGTGATGAATCACGCTTCACCATCTGGCAGTATGATAGATGAATCTGGGTTTGGCGGATGCCAGGAGAACACTACCTGCCAGCTGTAAAGTTTGGTGGAGGAGGAACAATGGTTTGGGGCCGTTTTTGATTGTTTGGGCTAGGCCCCTTAGTTCCGGCGAATGGAAATCTCAACGCTACAGCATACAATGACATTCCAGACGATTCTGTTCTTGCAACTTTGTGGCATCGGTTTGGGGAAGGCCCGTTTCTGTTTCAGCATGACAATACCCTGTGTACAAAGCATACAGAAAGGTGTGTCGAGATTGGTGTGGAAGAACTTGACTGGCCTGCACAGAGCCTTGACTTCAACCCCATCGTATACCTTTAGGTTGAATTGGAACGCAGATTGGCCTAATCGCCCTACATCAGCGCCCGACCTCACAAATGCTCGAGGCTGAATGAAGGCAAGTCCCAGCAGCAATGTTCCAACATCTAGTGGAAAGCCTTCCCATAAGAGTGGAGGCTGGGAAGATAGGGGGGGACCAACTCCATATTAATGCCCATGGTTTTGGAATGAGATGTTCGACAAGCAGGTATCCACATACTTTTGGTCATGTAGTGTGTTTCCATATTGAAGCCATGCAAACAGGTATTTAGCATTTCGATGGGATAGGTCTTTAGCAAAGATGGGATAGGTCTATATTTAGTTATTTCGTTTCTGTAAGCTATTTAACTAATTATTGTCACGACTTCCGCCGAAGTCGGCCCCTCTCCTTGTTCGGGCGGCGTTCAGCGGTCGACGTCACCGGCTTTCTAGCCATTGCCGCTCCATTCTGCAATTATCCATTGGTTTTGTCTTGTTCCATTCACACCTGGTTTGCATTCCCCAATCACACTAATTGTATTTATTCCTCTGTTCCCCCTCATGTCTTAGTGTGAAATTATTTGTGTGTTGTACGCACTAGGCTAAGCGTTTGTTATTTTCCGTGTGTTTTCACGAAGCTTATTTGTATTGCTATACATTTATGTTGTGTGACATTTGTGCACGCTTGACACTTTGCCTTGTTGGCTGGAGGAGGTTTTTGATGCAGCTGCATCCATCTGTATCTCTCTCCTGCCGTAATAAATTAAGCGCCTGTTCACAATTCTCTGCTCTCCTGCACCTGACTTCACCACCAGTACGCACACGCCTGACAATTATAATGGACTAACATTGGAATTGAAGTTGATTCGAAGGCAATACATAAAAGACCGTAAATACACAACTTGAAGCAACCACGTATTTAGCCATGGAGCATGTTGTGATTGGCCAGTGACGGGTCAAGCCTCGTCACACCTACAACTTCTTTATTAACCAAAACCCAGCCCTTTCCCGCCACCTCCAGCGCTGTGCCCATCATTCTTGGTTGTGAAAATAGCAGAAATATTTTTGACACACCCCCGAACCTATAGCGATACCGCCAGCACTTAGATTTACCATTACGTTCGGTTTGTTAAAATAAATCCCATAGTATCTTGTAAAACAGCCCTATAAGGAGGCTATGGGGAGATAGGAGTAGTCCTAAGAGTGGTCATAGGAGTAGTTCTAGAGACAGCCAGGAGACTGAGTTGTTGAGATGAGCTCTTAACTGGCTTAGTCAAAATACAATGCTCTGCTGCACTTAGTTTGGTGTGAGCCACAAGGGATTCCAAACCATTGGCTCAATTTAATTGTAATAAATAATGCAAAACAAACATGTAATTTAAGCAATAAAGCTCGAAGAGGTGTGGTATATGGCCAATATACCACGTCTAAGGGCTGTTCTTATGCACGAAGCACACAGCCCTTTGACGTGATATATTGGCCATATATCACAAACCCCTGAGGTGGCTTATTGCTATTATAAACTGGTTAGCAGCGTAATTAGAACAGTAAAAATACATGTTTTGTTATACCACTGGTATAAGGTCTGATATATCCCGGCTTTCAGCCAATCAGCATTCAGGACTCAAACAATATATCATAGGGTAGACCTACCAGTTAGTGTCACATTACAAACAGCAATTTGCCTAAAGACATGTTGTATTCTGGGTCACTTAAAATCCACGATCCCCAATTGTGTATTTAACTCCCACTAATGTCTTGGTGTTTGTGAGATACCAGCCAGTGGTCTTTGTTTTTCTCCAAAACCCAAATGGTGCCTTTCACATTGACTTTCCATCAGCTGAGATTGTAAGGGATTCTAAGGCGGCGCTATTTATGCACTGTACAACAGGCCTGCTCTAGCGTAATTGTCTTGGATCTGCAGAGGGCCACTCGGCTTTCATTGCTATTCATTGAGCCAGCCAACACACATGCGCATGGAGAGATGAAGCTAACATGCTTAGCTGTTGTTGTTGTCGTTTGCTGCCATTCATCTGGGAGGGACTTAGTTCTGGTCTGGATTTGAGAGATGCAGAGTGCCAGCGGTGTTCTGCCTAGCTCTGCCTGCCTGCCTGTGTCTTCAGGAGAAGGATGGCAAGGATGGAGGATGGCATTGGTGGCTATGATTAAAATTATGGTTTCTCTCTCTCTCTTTCTCGCTCTCTCTCTCTTTCGCTCTGTGGGCGCCCTGTTCAGTACAGTACATCGCTAGGGGGAGACTAGGCTACTAACTGACACCAACCCCCCTCCTCCCCTCTCCCTTTTCTTTCCCTCTCATTCCCTCGCTCTTTTTCTTTCTTTTATTTCTCATCCTCCTTCGTCTGCTCCTCGTCTCTGTGAATTACATCGTTCCGCTTGGTTCTCATTCAGACGAGACGGGAGGATGGGAGGAGTGTGACGGAGGGATGGGCAATCAGATGGGCACCCTTCTGTGAATGGGGCCGCTAGCATGGAAGAGAGGGATGTGGAGGAGTGAGGGAGAAGAGGAAGAGGAGGATAAAAAAAAAGAATGAAAGAAATATGAGGAAAAAAATGGAGGGAGTATGACAAGATAAAGGAGCAAAAACCTACATTTAAAGAAGAGAACGTAAAGAAAGAGAAGAAAAAGAAAGAGGGAGTGATATAGAGAAGGGGATGCCCATGAGCTAAAGGTGGCTCATCCTATTGCTGCCCGGCGTTATCCCTTTAGCGCAGCAGCGGTTTCAGGGCGGACGATTCCGCCGTGAAATTCCGGCTAAGCATGGTCGGGAGCCGCGGAACATGGAACACGGATGAGCTGGGATTAGGGAGGCCCAAAGTTTTCCCTTCTTCCCTTCATCCCTGCCTCACGGGGTGTCTGTGATCCGGTCCGTCACTCAGTGGGCGACGCAAGCCCGTCAATGTCCACCGGCTGCTCACGGCAAGTCTGGCGCCTCCCGCGGGCCGGGGGATAGACGGACACACGCCACCCTCTCAAATCCTCTCTCCCGTGGAGGACCCTGCACATACACACACCAACTGCACATCTTCCTCCCTCTCCAATCCCTCTCTTTATCTCCCCCTCGGCTTTCTCTCGCTCTCTCGTTCCATTTCTCCACGACAACATGTTCTTACCATGATCCCATCACGCCTCACACCACACCAGGGCACATAGGCTAATATCTCTTGGTGTGTGTGGGGGGTGTGTGTGTGGTGCGTGCACATGTGCATGTGGTGTGTGAGTGTGTGTGTCTGTCTGTGTGTGCGTGTGAGTCTGAATGCATTTAAATATGTGTATGGGTTGGAGTATGAGGATGTATGTATGTGAATTCATTGTGTGAGTCTGTCTATATGTTCATGCTTGCATGTCCCTTCGAGTGCCTGTAGGCCTAGATGTTCCTTCTCACAAGCCATTGAATTCTCCTTGTCGTCTTTCTGTTCCCGTCCTTAAGGCTCCAGCATACTCGCGCACGCTTTCATCTCCAGTCAATAGCTATTGAGCTGCTCATGAAAGGGAAATGACAGTTCGTTCATAACTTCCAAGGACTGATCAATACCCACCTGCTCCATCTCATTTCACTCCTGTGTCTCTTCCTCTCCACCTCTCCTCTCATGACATTCCCAAATCCAGCTTTATCTCTACGATGAATGAGAAGAGTCATTGGAAAACTTTGGGAATATTGTATTGGCGAACAATGAGAAAGTGTTTTTGGGGTTTTACTTCAAATTTTCTCTCAGCATAGTCTTGTGAAGCCACAGTATGGTCTATAGGATTTACTCTATGTTTTTCAATGTTGGTCATTTTATGGAATCACACGGAGAGAACGTGTGACATGTGAATGGTTCATTATTATTATTATTTTATTTTCTACAGTGAATTTGAAGCAGTTGATTCACAGGTTGGTTTGGGAAATGTGTATTTAGAATGTAGTTCTGTGTTGAGACACAGAATTTGATAAAGCTATGGCAGTGTGTGTGTGTGTGTGTGTGTGTGTGTGTGTGTGTGTGTGTGTGTGTGTGTGTGTGTGTGTGTGTGTGTGTGTGTGTGTGTGTGTGTGTGTGTGTGTGTGTGTGTGTGTGTGTATGCATTTGTGTCTGTCTCTGTGTGCATGTTTGTGTGTGTGTGCACATGCATGTGTGTATTGTATGCCTTATTGCATTTGCACGTCTCCAAACCCCACTGTAGAGAGGAACAAAGTGTTTCTCTCTCACACACAAACAGTTGTCCCCAAAGTCCAGGGAAGTCAACAATCGACAGAAAGCAGAGTCTTTGAGGGCTAGACCAACCAACAAGGCTGAGGGGCAGAGGGAGGAAGAAGTAAAAGAAAACAGCCACTCGAAAGGAAGAAATGATAAATATCTTTGCTTACTTTTTTACACAGACATAAAAAGCGATCTCCCTAGTCCCTAGCAGAGCTTAAAATGCGGAACTTTGCCTAGGTCTCTGAGTCTAACCAAGCAGCCGGTAGGCAGCTGCGTCTCTCCCTCGACCTCACGTTCAAAGAAAAGTTACCTCCTTATTTATGTGCAAATTTGCTCTTAGGCCCTACGAGGGTGGCGCGCATGCTGAATCCCTCCTTTCTGGGCTTTAGCAGATTATCCCCCTACTCCCTTTGGTCCCCGTCGCCCTAAGCCCAGCTGCCCCGACCTTTTGTCATTGAGACTTTCTCTCCTTCTTCTTGGTGTCTTTCTCCCCCTCCTCCTCCCTCTCATCCTCTTCCCTGACACCCCCCCATCCAGAATCCAGACGCTACAGCGAGAGAGAGAGATACCACCCCACCCTCCCCTCACCTCCCTCTAGTCTTCATCCCTCTCCACCTCCCCCTCCCTCCCTCCTTCAGTCCTTCTCAAAGGGTCATTATATCACTCTCTTCATGGATAAAGGGCCCTGGAGAGAGAGAGTGGAGAGGGAGGGAGGGAGGGAGGGAGGGAGAAGGTTGCCGGAGCTCGCTTCTCTCCCGTTCCTAATCGATGAGAGTGGCCCACGTGGAGCTCTGAAGGCTAATCGATACTCTCTCTCTTTTTTCTCTCTTCTTTTTTTCTACCTATCTTTTGTTGACCATCCGTTTTGCTGCTGACTCTTACAAAACGCGATTGCAGAGCTGAATTAGGGAGGGGGAGGAGGGGGAAGACCTCTGATCACTTCTCTCTAGGGGGTACCAGAGGATTGGTATATGTGTGTGTGTGTGTGTGTGTGCATGTATGTGTCTGTGTGTTTGCGCGTGTGGGGGAATGGGGGGGGGGGGGGTTAGCTATGTCTGCGTGAATGGAGAGTAGGCGCGTAGAACAGTCGAGGTGGCATAAAAATTCAATCAACAACATTACCCCCCTTCTATCGCTAGCACCTCCCCCTCCCCCTCCCCCCCACAACACACAGACACATTTGTCCCTTTTTTCTTGCCATACGTCTCTTCCCCACCAGTCGAGGTTGCTGAGCAAACAGAAGGCTAAGAGTTGACTCTCCGCCGCCTCTACTCTCCGTATGGGCACACGGAGGGATTTGCAGGATAAGCCAGTGCATCGTATTCCGCTCCATCTCCTCTCTCTCCTACTGTTTTGACTCTGTCCACTTCTGTCTTTCTCCAGTCTGTCATTCTTTTATCAGCCAACTACTGGCCAGTGGTCCCTCTCTTTGTTGCTTTCATACGCACTCCCCTACAGTAGATCCTTGTCCTTTATTTTTCCCTGTTACTTTCTGTCACTCCCATGGCTATACTGAATGTCTGTGAGAAGGAGAGTTGTACCAGTTAACTGATGGCCACAGTAAATACATAACCACTATAAATGTAAAATTAAGGAATTCTCTGTCCCCATAGCTGTGTAATCTTTCAACTGACAAGGCCCAACTTGTAGTTTAAGGGTCTATGTTCTCCCACCCATCTATTTTCTTATTATTGACCTACACCTGACTATACACAAGTGTATGTACACATACCCTACATGTATGCACACATGGATGCATGCACGCCACGCAACAGACACACACGCACACAGACACACACACACACACACACACACACACACACACACACACACACACACACACACACACACACACACACAGCCAAGTGTCTTGACATCCACAATACCTCTTTACATTCCACTCTACTCCTCCCACTCTCACCAGACACCTGCCTAACTGTTAATATAACAGCTTCTTAACTTCACTATCAGCATGTCAACACCACAAACAGAAAAAAACAATTATCCTCTGTATGCGTCGTGAAACGACTACAAGCGCAACATGCTTTTTAGGTTTCGAGTTCCACATTGTTAACCGTATGTGGTAATTACTTTTGGCTGCCTCTCTCTTCTCAGTCTCTTTATTAGTTGTCTAACAAGCCTCTTCTCATGTAAATAGAAAGCAATAAAATGGCAATTAACCGTGCAAATAGGTATAAATGACTGTCCAGGCGACGGGGGTATTGACAGGCCCCGCTGTCAGCCTGCCTGGTTAGTGAGGAGCATGGAGGAAAGAGAGAGGGAGGGAAGGAGGGACAGAGAAAAAAAGGCAGAAAAAAAACCTGCACACAGAGCACACAGATCCCACGGGCCATTGTTTGTTGTGTCTGCGCCCCGCACCATTGTTTTGGTCCCTATTAACCCCTGACCTCCCGCGCGAGAGCGGGAAAAGATGGTGGGGATTCAAAATGACAGACGTGGCCCACTGACACGGAGGATATTGGAGTTAGAGAAGGGAGAGGGAAGAGTTAAAGGAGGCTTTGGGTGGGGGCCAGTGGGGACCCTGGGTTTCAGTGAGGAGGGGTGGAGGAGTAGGGGGCTACTCTAGCTGACCGGGTGGAGGGGTGGGGGAGGAGGAGGCTGGCTAGCCCCAGACCAGGGTAATGCGATCCTCCCGCTGTCTAGCCCCAAACAAAGACACACTATTGTCCTAATGCTTACTCCCGCTTAGGGAAAGACTGTGACCACTGTTTGTGATGCTTTCTCACATTCATACAGACTGAGTCACACACTAAATCAGCTAAGCCAACATCCCTCCACTGAAGCCAGTCTGTTGGACACTTCATTCAATCTCCTCCCGCCTTGAAAAGCACAGTAGTCATACACTGGCTTGGTAAGAAAAGGGGGGAAATGGACGTCTTTATATTGAGATTAGTAATCTAGAATTTGTTTTTAATTAATTAGAACATGCAACAGATGATGCATTTATCTACCTATTGAGCTTATAATTTTTTTATTAGAAAAGAATGTTGCTTGTGTTTTTGTCGTGTATACATTTGCCCTTTGTTACTTCCGAAAAAATGTGGCCCTTGATTCCCATCTTCCTGTCTTTGACCGAACCGCTATCCCTTTCTGAATAGATACGACACTCCATGAGTCCACACGTAACGTCGAGACTGAGACAAAAGCCATCGCTTTACATGGGGGGACACCATTTCCTGCATATCAAGGACCGAATCACCCGCCTCATACAGCAGTGAGTGAAATGACTGCTGTGAGAAAAGCAGAATAACCAGGCTAACCCTAGGAACCTTACCTGTGCTTCACTCAGGAGTGAAACTACATGGGATGTGTCCCAAATAGCACCCTATTCCCTACACAGTGCACTACTTTTGACCAGATCCCTATGAGCTCTGATCAAAAGTAGTGCACTGTATAGGGAACAGGGTGCCATTTGGTGGCAGAACATACCCACTGCCACACAGCCACACACTGAGAATCAGTGGGAAGAAGGGGAAAGAGGAGTTGAGGCCTAAGAGGATGAACCATAGAGATTTAAGCAGAAAGCGCTAGTCGGGGCTGTGAAATAGCCAAAAGTCCTGTGGATCAGATGGAGCTGTCAAGCAGGGCAGGAGATGAGAAAGAGGGAAAGAGAGAGATAGAGAGGCCAGATGAGAGATCCCAGAGAGATGGGAGCCAGGCAGGGAAGCCCAGGAGATAGCAGAGACGGAGTAGCTTAGAATTGCCTTTAGAGAATATGTCACAGGGCCTGGGAAGAGTAGGAGAGCTCAGAGATGTGTGGATAGACAGGAGAATAGTTGTAGAAAAGAAAAAAAGCAGGAAAGCGCTAAATAACTCAGACTAAGCAATCAGACGTATGACGCAATATGGTGAAGATAATCTACAGCTCTACATGATATAAGGGTACTAAGCAATTGGTTAAATTGATCTGTTTTCATACTCCACAGTAGATAGACTGAAGGTAATTTTATATCCCATCCGACTCTGCCAGACTGCTCAGAACTGTAATTCACATAGAAGCGACTGGACTCAGTCATTCCGCAACTGAACTATAATGGTCCGGGAAGAGATGGGCAGAATGCCTAAAACCAGTAGGGCCATTTGGCCTTTGTAGAGGGACTATATAGCTATACAGACAAAACTATTTGGCTTAGGGTCAGTAACGTACAGTAGAGAAGTGCTTAGGGGGCATTGAGGGGACCCAAGAGGCTAAGAGTAACTGGGGGAGAGCGAGGGGGCTTTAAAGTGTCAGAGTGTGTTCAGGCTCAGTCGTCTTGGAGCCAGGGAAACAGTGTTAAATTACGCAGAAGGAGGTGGCGGGACCCTGTCAGCACGGGGCTGTGCGTTGCAGCGAGCCCAGCGTCTGGACGTGGCATAGCTCCATGCCCCCCGGAGTGGTCTGTCAGGTCTCATGATGACCACAGAGCGCTGGGATACATGCACGCACGCACACAGACACACAGACACACAGACACACACGCACACGGGAGATCAAGGGGCTGAGAGGGGCAATAGTCATTTCACAGCGATGGACACAGTAGTCCCTCTGGATCTCTATACATCTTTCTCCCTCTGTTACCCATGAGACACTCTATTTTTCTCTTTGCTACTCACTCTCTCTCTTTCTTTGCGTTCTTCTTTTCTTACTCTGCTGTATATGTTGTCCTCTAATATTCTATCCAGATCCTTGTTTTTTTTGCTTCAAGCTACTGTTTAATAATGTAATCTGAGGGTCAACAGATAAACAGAAGTTTAAGAAGAAAAATTGAAAAATTGAAAAAATATGTTAAACATTGAAGGGGAAAGACTTGCCCCTTGCCCCTGGTCAGACTTGCCCCTGGTTCTGATTGGCAGAAACGTGAACGTTTTGATCTGGCGCAAGACTATGTCGTTTGTTAAATTGGGCGTCAGTAAAACGGCAAATGAGTGGAACGTTTCAGCAATGGCAGGGGTGTGAAGGCAATTTCACTTTAGTGTTTAGCATATTTTGTGACACTTCAGGGGTTACAAATCACATTAATAAACGCTTAATTACTTTAAAAGAAATTTCTCTGGCTTTAATTGAATATTAATCACTGCTTATCGTTGTCTTTTAGTCATGCTTAATTGCATGTTTGTCCCTCCTTTTTTGCCTCCATGTTTTTTATTTTATTTTGTGGAGTCTGGAATATATCGGTTTGAACACAGCGAAGATTTTCAAATGGTAAACCAGAGCTACATTAATGCTAAACTGATATATGTTGTCTGTTTTCATCCATTTTTCTTCCATCAAAGATGCAGAGTTAAATCTCCAAGACCTTGAGTGCATATTTCTATTGAACCATTTGCAGTTCCATGCCGATACATAAAAAAGAAATCAGTCAACATTGAAGTGCATTAAAAATGAACATGTCTTGAATAACCACTCATTTTTGTTAGTAAAATGTACAAAAGGTACAACAATAAGCAAAATACAGTATTGGTAACATATGGTTAGACAGGCAGGTTTATTGGCGACAAGGTGACAAAAGTGATGCATGTGGGGAAATTTCCACAATTTGTTACAAGTGTGAGGATAAGTCATGTTGAGCTTACTGGTAAAAACAATTACAACTGTTACAACAAAAAATCCACATCCAATTTTTCTAATATTATATTTTTAATTTTATAGGTTTTTCCACACCTTTACCTACACAGATAGATTGACACTCCCCCTGACCTATCCTGTGCAAGAGCTTTAGCATTTGTCTCCGGCGCAATTGGCCACACATGATAGCTAGCCCAGAACCGCTGTATCCTGTCTGAACACCCCTGACATGTCGCTCCACACGCACAGAGCATAATTCAACTTGATTGGTTAGCTCTGCTGCAGGGCATGATTCTGGACTGTCCAACACTGTACATCAGTCTGGCCGAAGGGCATGGGGGGGTGGAGGCGCGTGGAGCTGTGTGTTATCCTGGTCCAGTTAGCAAGTCCAATTAGGAGAGAGCCCATTGGTTGAATGAATGTTCACACGTTGTTATGCGTTCTTATGTATTTATGGACAAGATGAGATAAGTCCACCTCTTGTCATTCTCCAAACCCATTTACATGCTCTCTCTCTCTCTCTCTCTCTCTCCCCCTCTCTCTCTCCCCCAAACCCTCTCATGCTCACACGCACAGTCATATGTGCGTAAAGTGTGCGTTCTAGCATGTGCACCTCTACTGTTTCTCAGTTGCAACACAAAGTGCTATTGGGCTAAATAGGAGAGTGCTTAGCCCGATTCCGTCTCTCTCAGTGCCCCCCAATGCTCCGCAGGCGAGAGGGTAGGACCTGGAAGCGCCAGCCATGTGCCTCCATCATACCACCACCACCACCGCTACACCTTAGCATGTATTACGGTGTCCATATTAAGACAGTCACACATCCACACCAACTCCAAACTCTAAGTGACTCTGACATATCTTCCATGAATGTGTGACTGTCCTAATATGGACAACATGGAAGGGTAGGATGAGGGTATGGTGTCCATATTAGAACAATCACACATTCATGGATCCTACCCTTCCATGTTGTCCATGTGGTAACACATATATCGGAAAGACAGACACAGTTGTATCTATTTAGCGCTAGTCGTACTTGTTTGAGTTTCAGCAAAGATATCGTTAGAATTTAGGCTACACCTCGGGTGGAATTGAACCTGGAAATATGCGAGGAGGTAGAGAAATACGTGTTGCTGATCCTACACCACCCCAGGTCTGAACAAGAGCGTCGGGAGTTCTACCTGACATACATACAGTTTCTTCAAGTTTGGGTTGAGGGGCAAAACAAAGAAGTGATTTAATTTTTTTGGTCACACCTGTGACAATACATCAAACATTGTACTAGAACTCATTTTGTCTTAACTATCGTGTCCAATCTAGCATGAAAAACATATTGACGATTTAGTATTTGCATATGAGTCAACCAAATTGCACAATACTCCTCTAGAATATGAATCAGCCTTTTTTCTTCCATTTGAAGTAGATTCTGTCCACAGTTTTTGCAATATCTAGATTATAGACTATGTACTGCAGATGAGTGGTAGGCTATCGAATGGGCTCTGGAGCCAAGCCGGTAATAATTCATAAGTTACTGACTCCCTCCTCCACCGTTAAGTCTCCACTGGCTAGCTTCCTCTTGTAACTCTCCTCCCAGCAGAGTACCAGTGTGAGTTTGAGTACCAGTCCCTGCCATAACCGAGCTAACGGAGCAAATTACATCGTGAGCGCAAATGAGCTATGATCTCCAACATATCTGCTGGAGGCGGGAGGAGAAAGGGGGGGGGGATTATCCCCTAATTAACACTGATACCTCCCCCATGGACAATGTCCCCTCTCATCAGTGGGCTGGCATGTCTTAATGTTAGGTGCTAACTGCCTTCTTCACATATGTCAGACCTCGTTTAGGGATCTCCACTATGCCTGTAATGTCCTCCCGTTTAATGGCTTGTAAAATATGGTTAACACTAACAATTTGGCTTTTCTCTCTTCTCTGTCTTTCTTGCCTACCCGTTGTGAGATGACAGATTTGACCCGATTCAGGAAACTAGGCGTATGTCGCAAGTCACGACTTCACATGAGAGCTGTTTGAACGGAAATATAATTTTTTATCAAAATGTTTTTTTTGGGCAGAAATGCCTTCTCGAACACGTGAACTTTCATGTGCCTAAATATCAAACGTGTATGCCATCTGTAAATACGAATACAATTGTTAAATTATGAGCCTAGTTTGTTTAGCCACAGAAAAAGCGAGCAACCTTCCCACTAGCCATGATTGGCTGAGATAATGAGTGGGCTGGATATGCCGAGAGATGAGTTGGGATTGATCTACCGTAAGGCACGCGTATGTCTATTGGAGCTGGTCAGTATGTTTAGGTAATCGTGTCGAACGCGGCTTTAAAAAAAATATTGCATAGTAAAACTGCCTAAACCTAATGTCAAGTTAAAGTGTACTGTTAGCTAGCTAACATTAGCTGGTGGGCTCGCTAGCTAACGTTATGTGTATGCTCTCCACTTTCTGGAGGACCGAGTTTTGAAATCAGTGGAATTCGAGTATGACAGCTAAGAAGATTGAGAAAACACCAGTCTGGATTACATCGTCAAACTAAGGCAACCATGCATGGCATCAAACAGGAAACGCGTCCCACCATTATGCATACTTGTAAGATTTTCAGTTATTACACATTTCTAATTTTGACATAAAGTTATGTGCATGATCTTATTCTTCATATCACAGACACATTTGCTTGACTAGTCATAGCCATAGAACCTAGTTGGTTAGCTACCTGCAGATTCATGCAGGGTAGTAACATCATGAGTTGTGATTATGGTCCATTGTTTAGCTGGCTAGCTACATGTCTTAACAAAAGAATCCACTCTAATTTTGACAAAGTATTTTAATTTCAAGTTAAAGTGTACTGTTAGCTAGCTAGCTAACGTTAGCTGGCTGCCTCGCTAACAAACGTTACGTCATGCGTTGGGATTCATTGTTTACCTAGCAATCTATTTAGCTACATTTCTTAACAAAAGGCTTCTCGTTTTACTGTGCCAGAGCGCAGACTAACTGATGCATTTTTGAACACTCAACACCCGTTGAATATGTCTGGTGTCAGTAAACGTCAGCAACAAAGCATAATTCAATTGTTGCCAGCAGCACAGTTACAGTCACCAACGCTCTGGATAACATGAAAAAAGCCTAACCAGCTCTGCTAGGGCAAGTGAAAAGATCAGAGTTGGGTGTTCTCTCATTATGTGTCTGGAAGTAGTTAAAGAGATAGGTAGGGCTAAGGCTTAAGAGGGTGTGAACAATGCTGAATGGGTGTAGACAAAGAAGGGCTCTCCAATAGTAGTATCAAAACATTGAAAGACGGTTTTCACAAAAGTGAGTTTACAAGCTGATCAACTTTCAAAGCAGAATTACTTTCCCATTGTTTCCTCAAATGCAGTGTATGATATACCACGTTATAGCTCTGAGTCCCTACTGTTATCCAATGTAAAAAACAGAAATACAAATGTTGCTACATAAGACCGAATCCAGGTGGTAAGTCACAGATATGGTATGATCGAGGACTCTTAGGGGAGACTTAATTGTGGGTGGATTTGGATATACACAGAGCAGGAAAGGGATTGGACCTGGGAGGCTGTAGGATCTACCAATCAAAGGCTTTGTTTGGCAGGGGTTGCTGTGTTTGACAGTGGAGTACATTTTCTGCAAATGTGCAGTCTGGTTTTGCATTTGTGAACGACCGGCTCAAATCGGTCTTATGTAGAAACATTTTTAATTGGGTTTTTTACATTATATAAAAGTAGAGACTCAGAACTATAAAATGGTATATCATACACTGCATTTGAAGAATAATGGGAAAGGAACTATGCTTTGAAAGTTGTTAAACTTGTAAACTCACTTTTGAGAAAATGGCCTTTGAATGTTTTGGTACCTACTGGAGAGCTCTCCTTTGTCTACACCCATTCAGCATTGTTCACACCCTTTTAAGCCTGCCCCTCCCAAATCTTTAAGGATTCACATGTGAGGTCATGTGCTAAACAGTGAGTAGTGTAGTAAAGATTAAGACTAAAAGTGGTAAAAGTAGTAGCCTACAATAAGGAAAAATTAAAGGTAAAGTGTCCAGATAAAAATATTTTATAAATATTAGATGACGCTTACCCAGCCACACTTGTCTAAATTGATGGGTCATGTGAAAGAAATGCTATAACCCCCAGCCACATATTGCCAAGTGGATGGGTCTCTACAGAAGGTGTAAACGGTACAGCCAAATGTTTACCGGTCAAAATTTTTAGAACACCTACTCATTCAAGGGTTTTTCTTTATTTTTTACTATTTTCTACATTGTATAATAATTGTGAAGCCATTAAAACTATGAAATAACAGATATGGAATCATGTAGTAACCAAAAAAAGAAAAGCCACCATTTGCCTTGATGACAGCTTTGTACACTCTTGGCATTCTCTCAAGCAGCTTCATGAGGTAGTCACCTGGAATACATTTCAATTAACAGGTGTGCCTTCTTAAAAGTTAATTTGTGGAATTTATTTCCTTCTTAATGTGTGAGAGCCAATCATTTGTGTTGTGACAAGGTGGGGGGGGGGGGGGGGGGGGGTGTATACAGAAGATAGCCCTGTTTGGTAAAATACCAAGTCCATATTATGTCAAGAACAGCTCAAATAAGCAAAGAGAAATGACAATCCATCATTACTTTCATGAAACATCTAAACATCAACTGTTCAGATCAACATAATCTGTTCAGAGGAGACTGTGTGAATCAGGCCTTCATGGTCGAATTGCTGCAAAGAAACCACTACTAAAGGACACAAATAATAAGAAAAGACTTGCTTGGGCCAAGAAACACAAGCATTGGACATTAGACCAATGGAAATTTGTCCTTTGGTCTGGAATCCAAATTGGCAATTTTTGGTTCCAACACCCGTGTCTTTGTGAGATGCGGTGTGGGTTAACGGATGATCTTCGCATGTGTATTTCTCACCATAAAGCATGGAGGAGGAGGTTTTATGGTGTGGGGGTGTTTTGCTGGTGACACTGTCTAGGATTTCTTTACAATTCAAGGCACACTTAAACAGAATGGCTACCACAGCATTCTGAAGCAATATGCAATCCCATCTGGTTTGGGTTTAGTGGGACTATCATTTATTTTTCAACAGGACAATGACCCAACACACCTCCAGGCTGTGTAAGGGCTATTTGACCAAGAAGGAGAGTGATGGAGTGCTGCATCAGATGACCTGGCCTCCACAATCCCCCGACCTCAACCATATTGAGATGGTTTGAGATGATTCGGACCGCAGAGTGAAGGAAAAGCAGCCAACAAGTGCTCAGCATATGTGGGAACTCCTTCAAGACTATTAGAAAAGCATTCCAGGTGAAGCTGGTTGAGAGAATATCAAGAGTGCACAAAGCTGTCATCAAGGCAAAGAGTGGCTATTTGAAGAATCTCAAATGTAGTGATTTGTTAAACATGTTTTGGTTACTACATGATTCCATATGTGTTACTTCATAGTTTCGATGTCTTCCCTATTATCCTACAATGTAGAAAATAGTAAAAATAAAGAAAAACCCTTGAATGAGTAGATGTTCTGAAACTTTTGACTGGTAGTGTAGATACTGTATATTATTTTATTTATAATGACACTATGTAAAATAACAATATCAAAAACAATATCAGTGATAGATGAGTTAGTTTTATGCATCCAATCAGGGGTAAAGCGGCTGAGCAACAGGATAAAAAAAATTGTAGCAGCAACATGGCGTGTGTGTTGGGAGAGAGTAATTTGAATAGAGTCACTGCAGATAGTGCTGATGACTGGTCTGTCCGAACCACGCATGAACAAGGAAATCTATATACGGAGAGCCTGTTTCTGTCCTGCCCTTGACTTTGGTTCAGGGCATGTGATGTCCATAGCCTCTTTGTCACAAAACTCCCTGATCTTCTCAAAAACATAAGTTTGTCTAGCTGTGTCCAGTCCAGGTGGTGCTTTTTCAGGCATACCATCTATGGGAGGAAGGATGTCAACGCTCTGGCACACTCAGACGAGAGTGCTCTGAAACAGTTGTTGCTGTGACGTTCTATTGAAATGGATACTTGCATAGTTGAGTCTTTTGTTAAGTTTTACTACGCGATACATTCAACAACTAAAATCAAAATGACCAGTTCAAATAAACCGAAGAGTTCTATATAGCCGACCAATCCAAACTCATCTCTCAGCATGTCCAGCCCACTCATAGGTAACGGGAAGGTTGCTGACTTTTTCTTTGGCTTAATCAACCAGGCTCGTAATTTAAAAATTGTATTCATATTTACAGATGGCGTACAATTTTGTTATTAAGGCACATGAAAGTTCACATGTTTGAGAAGGCATTTCTGCCCAAAAAAACATTTTGTTAAACAAAAAAGTTTACGTTCAAACGGCTCTCCTGTGAAGTAGTGACCCGCGACATACTCCTAGTTTCCTGAATTGGGTAACATATGAACAATGTATGAACTAATGTTGTATACTACATCACCAGTCTATTTGTCTAGTGGTCATTAACAGATATTTCACCACGTATTCATCTGTGTAAGTTCACTTGTTATCCCCAACAATAGAACTTTTCATTTAATCTAACAATGATCAGAATTCATATAAAAAAAGTAACATTTTCCCCAAACCTTAATTTCACCGCTGATTACCTGTGTCTAAGAAATCTATTACATGCGAGAAGTAAGTTAATTCTGGCATTAGTATTGATCACACTAAAAGCAAATGTCCCCTCTGAATATGCAATGAAATGCTTGATATGCCAGTGAAAACACTGTGTACGAATTATCCTACAGTCAAGAGTGTGTTCTTTCTCTCTCTCTCTCTCTCTCTCTCTCCTCTCCCCTAATCGCACTCTCCAATGCATCCACTGTATGTTGCATTGTGAAAAAAGCAAACAAGATTATTTTTGATTTTCTGTTCGCCCGCTCACTCCACACACTTCCGCACAGTACATTTGGCCCACCCCTCTCTCCCCCGACCCTCTTGATTGAGGGCTAATGAAAAAGCTGTCCTGAGCGCTGCTCTCCTCCCTGTATCCATTAGGAATAATTAGACGGGAACAATTTTGATGCCTGTAACCTCGGCGAGTGTGGCTAATGGCGTTATAAATTGCTCCTGGTCCTGGGCCCTGCTAGCGTTGTCGTCGCGCGGTGCTAGCAAGGAGGGCGAGCCGCTTAATTCAAAAGCACTCTGTCAACAGCACTGATTTGTGTGTTTAATGAGAGCGTTTAAAACAACAGCCGCGGCTCATGCATCCTAATGGTGGCGGCAGGAGCAGGTTCGATAAAGAGGCTTGTCCGTCGTAATTAGCGGCGACAAACACCCGGGATTAAGAGAAGGGGGCCCGCAGCCACCGCACTGCACTCAAATGGGCCCCTGTTGCTACTGTCACTGTGAGACTGCCTCTCCCTCTCTGAATGACTCTCTCTCCTTCCTTCTCTAATTTTCACTCTCTCTCTCACAATTAAATTCAAAGGGGCTTTATTGGCATGGGAAACATTTGTTTACATTGCCAAAGCAAGTTAAATATACAATAAACAAAAGTGAGAAGAAACAAATTCAGCAACATCAGCAAAAAAATATTAGAAATGAACAGTATTCATTGCATTCAAAAACTCCACAAATATTGCTGCTATGATTGCACATTGTGGTATTTCTCCTAACATATACGGGAGTTTATCAATGTTTGATTTGTTTTCAAATTCTTTGTGGGTCTATGTGATCTGTGGGAAATTTCTCTCTCTCTCTCTCTCTCTCTCTCTCTCTCTCTCTCTCTCTGTCTCTCTTACTTTCTCTCTCACAGTACTCTGTTCCTCCCTCTCCATTCCCAGTCTCCTTTGTTCTCTCTTAGTACCTCTCAAACTAACCCTCTCTCTCTCGCTCTCTCTCTCGCTCTCTCGCTCTCTCGCTCTCTTTCTTTCACAGTGTATCTACCGCTAGATTTCTCTACCTTTATTTTGTCTAGTTTCTCTCCCCCTCTTTCTTTATATGCCTCTAATGTCTCATCTAATCAAGTAATTCTTTCTCTCTGTTCCCCCTACAGCTCTAACAGTGGGACAATAAGAGAGTCAGATGGGTAATATGCCAACAGACTGAGGACTAGCTTGTGTGCGTGTGTGTGTGTGTGTGTGTATGTGTGTGTGTATGTGTGTGTGTGTGCATGTGTGTGCATGTGTGTGTGTGTGCGTGTGTGTGCATGTGTGCGTGTGTGTGTGTGTGCGTGTGTGTGTGTGTGTGCGTGTGTGTGCGTGTGCGTGTGTGTGCGTGTGCGTGAGTGTGCGCGTGTGTGTGCGTGCGTGTGCGCGTGTGTGTGTGTGTTCGTGTGGGTGGGTGTGTGTGTGTGTGTGTGGGTGGGTTGTGTTCGTATGACATGGGCGTGAAGGAGTGAGCTAGCACTGACAGCTGCCCCCTCATGTTACCAATGGATAGAGTGGCCAGCCATTTATGACATAAGCTCTGATTGAGACCAGGGTCATATTCATTAAGGTTAACAACAGAAAACATTTTTAAAACTGGAACTGAGCGTTTCTTGTTGGACAAGTCCAGGTTGTCCCTCTCTGTTTCATTCCATCGTCTTCCCTTTGGTATGGAAATGGAAGCAACCCTGTACAGAGGACGAGCACAGTAATCAGCCAAACACATTATAATAGCTGGATCAAGCGATATGAACTTTTCTCCTTTAGAGCATGGTGTGCTAAGGAGGCTGTAATATGTTTTAATCAGCCCTGTTGTGCTGAGGTCCTCTCAGAGACTGGATGTGTCCCAAAAGGCACCCGATTCACTTCATAGTGCACTACTTTTGACCAGAGATTTTTGGGCCCTGGTCAAAAGTAGTGTACAACATCGGGAATAGGGTGTCATTTGGCATACAGCCTCTGTCTCCGTAATGGATGGAAAAGGAGAGAGTGACAAAGCCAGACAGCGCATTTTAAAAGGTGTTCAATTCACTCGTAAATGCATGCTGACAAGATTAATTGAGCATTGCAAATGGTAAACTCTGAACCCTCATACACAAGAATAGACAAATACAGACAGATTCATACACAGACACACACACACACACACATACTGTACATACAGATGCACACACAGACAGAGACAGTGGCACGCACACACAGTCACAAACATGCACACACACCCCTCCTCCGGCTCTTCCCTGGACCCACTTCCACGTGTCTTGCACTGCACAAATTACTTGATGGGCAGTTAAATGTAGGGGTCGGGGGTTAAATGAACACCGTTGTTTATGAGGATGCGGTGTGAATCCATTTGCATTCTAATATTCCCCCCTTTTCTGAAAGACACACACGCGCACACACACACACACACACACACACACACACACACACACACACACACACACACACACGAAAGGAGGGGAAGGGAGAGGTGGGGAGGCTAGGGCTGGTGGACGGCTTGTTTTAAAATCCCATTATCAAGTTATTTATGGAATTCACGGCCTGACAACCTCTGTGACCTTGTTTTGTTAAACATGAACCAGACAGGATTCCCGCACGCTGCACCGCCTATTAGCTTTTGTTTTCAATAGCCTTAAAATGTCACCAACTTCAATCACCCCATGGGCAGCTCCCTGCTTGTGTGCTTGGCCCCATCAAATAGACTCATGGCACACACACACACGCATGTGCACGCAGGCGCGTACACACACGCATCCGCACACACACACTCACACACACTAGACACCCCCTCCACTTCTTTCCCAAAACAGATCAGCACCACACCAGCCAGACACCATCCCATCCTAGACTCCAACCCATTTGTCTCTGTCTGTGTCTGTGTTTGTTTGTGGCTTAACCGGCCACGGCTGAGTCTCCGCAGCTAGTCTTAGGCTGGCTGAGCCATGCAAATTCTGACCCTCTCTTTAGCCTAATGCTCTTGTTTAAACATGTACTGCTCATCCATTCCCTTAGCCACCAGTACACCACACACACAAGTGCACGCACGCCACACACGCATGCACACACAGTTGCTGTCCACTTATTACTAATAAACATACCAGAGGAGTATTCTAAATAAATACTGTATAATCCTATGCCTCCGATGCAAGATGAAGGGTGGAGAGACGTGGTGTTGTGGAGGTAGAGGTTTGCAAGGTTGTATGCAAAGTTTGGTTTCACCTTGCAGGGGAGGGAGAGTGAGTGTGGGTAATAACACAATAAATATTCCCTCACTCGCTGACCCGCATTTGCACTTGTTAGTGGGCGCCGCACCGTCATTGGCCGAGAGGCGTGCAGCAGTGGAGGGCGGCCATTCAGGGACAGGTGTAAACAAACCCTGACCACGGTGCTCGCCACAGAGCCGGCCAATGCCTGTTATTAGCATTACTGAACTACGAATGAGCGAGATGGCAAAAGTACATAAATCAGCATAGTGATGGGTAAGGTACAAAAATGCTTGCTTTTATGTACATACAGTGCATTCGGAAAGTACTCACACCCCTTGACTTTTTCCACATTTTGTTATGTTACAACCTTATTCTCATCAATCTACACAAAATACCCCATAATGACAAAGTGAAAACAGGGTTTTAGAATTTTTTGCAAATTTATTAAAAACAGAACTACCTTATTTACGTAAGTGTTCAGACCCTTTGTTATGACACTCGAAATTGAGCTCAGGTGTATTCTGTTTCCGTTGATCATCCTTGAGATGTTTCTACAACTTCATTGGAGTTCACCTGTGATATATTCATTTGATTGGACACAGTTTTCAGTGCATGTCAGAGCAAAAACCAAGCCATGATGTTGATGGAATTGTCCTTAGAGCTCCTAGGCAGGATTATGTCAAGGCATAGATTTGGGGAAGGGTACCAAAAAGTGTCTCAGCACTGAAGATCCCCCAAGAACACAGTAGCCTCCATCATTCTTAAATGGAAGACTATGGAACCACCAAGACTCTTCCTAGCACTGGCCGCCCGACTAAAACTGAGTAATCGGGGGAGAAGGGACTTGGTCAGGGAGGTAACCAAGAAACCGATGGTCACTCTGACAGAGCTCCAAAGGTCCTCTCTGGAGATGGGAGAACCTTCCAGAACGACAACCATCTCTGCAACACTCCACAAATCAAAAATCTGGCCACTGGTACACTAGAGTGGCCAGACGGAAGCCACTCCTCAGTAAACGGCACGACAGCCCGCTTGGAGTTTGCTAAAAGACACCTAAAGGACTCTCAGACCATGAAAAACAAGATTATCTGGTCTGATGAAACCAAGATTGCACTCTTTGGCCTCAATGCCAAGTGTCATGTCTGGAGGAAACCTGGCACCATCCCAACGGTGAAGCATGGTGGTGGCAGCATCATGTTGTGGGGATACTTTTCAGCGGCATGGACTGGAAGACTAGTCAGGATTGAGTGAAAGATGAACAGAGCAAAGTACAGAGAGGTCCTTGATGAAAACCTGCTGCAGAGAGCTCAGGACCTCAGACTGGGGTGAAGGTTCACCTTCCAACAGGACAATGACCCTAAGCACACAGCCAAGACAACGCAGGAATGGCTTCGGAACAAGTCTCTGAATGTCATTGAGTGGCTCAGCCAGAGCCCAGACTTGAACCCGATCGAACATCTCTGGAGAGACCTAAAAATAGCTGTAAATCGACGCTCCCCATCCAACCTGACAGAGCTTGAGAGTATCTGCAGAATAGAATGGGAAAAACTCTTTAAATACAGGTGTGCCGAGCTTGTAGTGTCATACCCAAGAAGACTCGAGGCTGTAATCGCTGCCAACGGTGCTATAACAAAGTACTGAGTAAAGGGTCTGAATACTTATGTAAATGTGAAAAAAAGAAGAAAATAAATCTATTAACCTGTTTTTGATTTGTCATTATGGGGTATTGTGTGTAGATTGACGAGGGAAAAAACGATTTCATCCATTTTAGAATAAGCCTGTAACTTAATTAACAAAAAGTCGATGGGTCTGAATACTTTCCTAATGCACTGTATACCCTCCACTTCTGTCTCTCTTACTTTTTCTGTCTTTCTTTCTGAATTTATAAAATATTATCCTGGCAATACTAATGATCTTATGGTTTCTTTTTGTCCAGAACATTTATCTTAGGCCCTGTGATAGAATAGCGTCCTGTCCAGTGGGTGTGCATGTACAGTGCTTTCAGAAAGTATTCACACCCCTTGACTGACACCGCTCGTGTCGCGTGCGCTCGCATTGCAAAATGCATTTACACATACATGTTATTCAATCATTGCACCCACACTGCTTGCGTGCATCAACGAGCGTCTGCGTATCCAGGCGCTAAAATATAACATCTCCTTATTGGTTTTTAGGAGCATATACCCCCTTTGGGTGATTGAAAGATTAACTGAGGTCCACACTCCAGTCTGGTTAGTGGTGGTAATGCACCTTAAAGTTGGTTGCCAACCACCATATAAAGTCCAAAGAAGAAGAAGAAGACTGAAGGAGGAGAGATTACTAGAAACAAACTCGGTTTTTCATTTCAGGTAAAATAACAACCCAATGATTATATCCCAGGTCAAATTAGCTAGCTAAATTGCCAGAAATGTGTAATGCTTTTCGACCTGTCCCCAAATGAATATAGTTGTTTCAGAGTTCATTTTGATATTTCAACCTGCGTGTCCTGATTGCATCTGGTGTTGCTGGACAAAATCAACATGTGCGCGAGTGGTCTGGTCAGCATTTTATTCCACATTTAGTTGTATTGAAGCCTGAATTCACAATGGATTAAATAAATTGTTTTCTTCTCACCCATCTTCACACAATACACCATAATGACAAAGTGATAACATCTTTGCTAATTTATTGAAAATGAAACACATATTTATCTCATTGACATTAGTATTCACACCCCTAAGTCAATAGATTGTAGTAGCACCTTTGGCAGTGATTACAGCTGTGAGTCTTTTTGGGTAAGTATCTAAGAGCTTTCCACACATGGATTGTGCAACATTTGCCCATTATTCTTTTCAAAATTCTTCAATTCTTCTTTCAAATTGTTTGTTGATCATTGCTAGACAACCATTTTCAGGTCTTGCCATTGATTTTCAAGTGGATTTACGCCAAAACTGTAACTCGTCCACCCAGGAACCTTCAATGTCTTCTTGGTAAGCAACTCCAGTGTAGATTTAGCCTTGTGTTTTAGACTATTGTCCTGCTGAAAGGTGAATTCATCTCCCAGTGTCTAGTAAAAAGCAAACTGAAGCAGCTTTTCCTCTAGGATTTTGCCCATGCTTAGCTCCATTCCATTTATTTTTATCCTGAAATATTCCCCAGTCCTTTATGATTACAAGCATACCCATAACATAATGCAGCCACCATTATTCTTGAAAATATAAAGAGCGGTACTCATTAATGTGTTGTATTGGATATTCCCCAAACCTAGCACTTTCTATTCAGGACAAAAAGTTAATAGCTTTGCCACATTTCTTTGCAGTATTACTTTAGTTCCTTGTTGCAAACAGGATACATGTTTTGCAATATTTTTATTCTGTACAGGCTTCCTTCTTTTCACTCTGAAAATTAGGTTAGCATTGTGGAGTAACTACAATGTTGTTGATCCACCCTCAGTTTTCTCCTATCACAGCCATTAAACTATGTAACTGTTTTAAAGTCACCTTTGACCTCATGGTGAAATCCCTGAGCAGTTTCCTTCCTCTCTGGCAACTGAGTTTTGAAGGATGACTCTATCTTTGACTAGGTGTATCAATACACCTAGTCAAGGTGTATTGATACACCATCCAAAGTGTAATTCTAACTTCACCATGCTCAAAGGGATATTCAATGTCTGCTTTTTTATTTTTTATCCATCTACCAATAGGTGCGCTTCTTTGTGAACCATTGGAAAACCTCCCTGGTCTTTGTGGTTGAATCTGTGTTTGAAATACACTTCTCAAATGAAGGTCCTTACAGATAATTGTATGTGTCTTTTAATTAATGTTACCTGTCTCCCTCCATTCCAATGTATTGATTGTGTCAGCTTCCAGGTTGGCCTCTGAAAATTACCTTGAGATCTCTCTGACTTCTCTGCCAGAGGTGTGTAGGTAGGCTTGTTCCATCCAGGCCGTCAACCGAGCTTCACACTGCTCCAATGTCTCTTCCATTATTCAACAGCCACCAGGTGTAAGTCTACTTGAATACTGGTTAGGCAACCACATACTGTATTATACGTTTGGTTCCTTGATAAGTTTTGGTTGCCTAGATGAGACGGATATCGTTAAACGCCAGTTTAGGGTATAAAAGCATAAGCTTGAGCTGATTCAACGAGTTTTAAGGTGAATACCCTCCTCATTCATCTTAATGCATCACTTATAAATAAGTATAAGTCATTTTATGGGATTGGAGTCATACAAAACAATCAACAGGTCAACTTAGGTTAAAAACTCACCTCGAAATACTGGATATCAAACCTGTAAATAAAACATATAGGCCTGTAGGTGTTGCTGTCAATTTAAGTACGGAATCTGTATTAAGAACATTGTCATGCGGGAGGAGGAATGACGATGTTCCTAATATGGATTCCGTATATATGACTGAAAACATACATGCCCCTTGCTCCCTGCATCTAGACATATTGTAGGCCAATGTCCACTGATCTGATGTGCAAGAGCTTAGATACAGTATGTGTTAATCTTGTTTTGGCAGTGTCTTATGTCAGATAATGGGGCTAAAACTGAGGGTGTGCCCCTCACAGGAACACACACACACTAACACACACAGTCCCAGTAGTCTCAACCATACATCAGCTCCCTAGAGGGGCAAGGAGAGAGAGGGCTCCAATCATGTTTATATATGACAGGGATCAGCGTATTATGATGCAGGTGCTTATCGACCCGCGATGCTGATCTGATTTTTCTTTCTGTGCTGAAGCCGCATCGCTTGTCAAAGCCAGACGAGACAGGCAGCTGTGGCAACGTCCTGGCAATGCGCCGTGTCAGCAGTCCCCGGCTTCACTCGTCCCTGTCTGTCACCTGTCTTGTTTTTTGTTTTTTCCTTTTCATGTTTTTTTTTTTTAGCAAGGGCAGTTTTTGTGCCGTTGATACAGAAATAACACACACACACACACACACACACACACACACACACACACACACACACACACACACACACACACACACACACACACACACACACACACACACACACACACACACACACATCGCAACACGTGGCACACCTGGTCGTCAGTGCCTCAGGACAGCCTCTCATCCGTACAGAGGAAGAAGTGCCAAAAAGGCACAGCCCATTCCAGCAGTGCACTGGGCCGTTTCCAGAGAGGGCAATGAGAGAAAAGAGGGAGACGGACAGAGAGGTTAATGGATAAGCTCAATGTCCCTCAATGTCTTGCTCACATTGAGGGAGAGGTTGTTGTCCTGGCACCACACTGCCAGGTCTCTGACCTCCTCGCTATAGGCTGTCTCATCATTGTCGGTGATCAGGCCTACCACCATTGTGTGGTCAGAAAACGTAATGATGGTGTTGGAGGTGTTGGAGTCATGCGTGGCCACGCAGTCGTGGGTGAATCAAGTCAAATCAAAGTTTATTTGTCAGTTGCGCCGAATACAACAGGTGTAGACCTTACAGTGAAATGCTTACTTACAGGCTCTAACCAATAGTGCGGAAAAAAAAGGTATGTGTGTGTGTGTGTGTGTGTGTGTGTGTGTGTGTGTGTGTGTGTGTGTGTGTGTGTGTGTGTAGGTAAGTAAAGAAATAAAACAACAGTAAAAAGATATTTGAAAATAACAGTAGCAAGGCTATATACAGACACCGGTTAGTCAGGCTTATTGAGGTAGAATGTACATATAGATATGGTTAAAGTGACCATGCATATATGATGAACAGAGAGTAGCAGTAGCTCCACTACAGCCCCATCGATGAGAATGGGGGCGTGCTCGGTGCTCCTTTTCCTGTAGTCCACAATCATCTCCTTAGTCTTGGTTACGTTGAGGGATAGGTTGTTATTCTGGCACCACCCGGCCAGGTCTCTGACCTCCTCCCTATAGGCTGTCTCGTCGTTGTCAGTGATCAGGCCTACCACTGTTGTGTCGTCTGCAAACTTAAACTGTATATATCATTGTTATTGTTATTGTGTTATTTTATTCTTTGACTATTTTCTTTTTATCTATTTGTACATTTTCATACTTTTTAACTGCATTGTTGGGAAAGTGCTCATAACTAAGCATTTTAAGGTAAAATCTACATTTGTTGTATTCAGCGCATGTGACAAATACAATTTGATTTGATTTCCCACACAAACACACATTCACTCACACACACATGCTCACATACACACACCTCTCAAGATACTTTGGGACATGGCTGCTCCTCCTCCACCGCCTTCCAGCTCGGTTTTACACACCCCACAACAGGGTTAGTCCAAGAGCCCCTGGGAGAACCACCACCGCCCCCCTCTACTCCTGATCCTCCACCTCATCATAGCACCCTCTCCGGGGATCGGGGGGGGGGGGGGGGCGTGATGGCCCTACCCTGTGTGGTGTTGGCCCCAGGCAGCACACAAGGTAACATCAAACACTTTCTTCTTTTTATGACTTATTTTATTATTTGTTGTGGTGTGTATATGTGTGTGTGTCATTCTCCCGTGTGTGTGTCCTCAAACGTCACCACAGCCTGTTCTGTAACATCCTGTATCATTCCCTCAAGGCGAGAGAGGAGCACAGGGCCCAACTCTAGGGGCCTCACAGGGCCTCGTGGGGCCCCTCTGCAACAGACGCCACTGTGTTCAAAGGAGGTAGGTTCCTCCTCTAACCGCCATCTTGATGTCCCTATCCACATATGTACACAAAGACACTTAAACAGGGGCATGTTTATAGACTCTCTCACCTAACACACACTCCATCTCAGTTACAAGCATGCACATGCTACACACACTCAGTCACAGAGTCGTACGTACACGTTTTCCTATACAGCACCCACTAGACACACATTCTCACTCATCACATGCAAATATTGAAAAGAAGAAAATGTTTGGAGCCCATTCATATGTTAGAGCAAACACACACACACACGCACACACACGCGCAGATCATTATTTCCCAGTTACAGCGCCCCTGGTGCATGTGTCAGGGGTTTTGAGTGAGCATCTCCCACAGTTCCTTCATCACAACCTTGTTTCCTTTACTTCTCTGCCCTGTATAACTCTTCTTCCAACAGCCACTTCCCCAGTTTACACCAGGCACTCTACTCTTCAGAGAGCCAGAGACAAGCAGCTCTCTACCTACTTACTTGTGATGAATCACGTCACACTGGCCTGAGTGGGCCTGGTTGAAAAATCGGCCTGCTAAAACGGGCGGACACAACACACCGTATTGGAAAGTCCCCCGTCTCTCCTCGCCCCCCCAAATGAGTATCTTCTGCGCTGTCCTCCAAAGTGCATTAGGCACCGAAGAGTCATTAGTACAAATGGGTCTGTGGGTACTGTGATAGAGGAAGGAGGGGGTACAGGGGAGGCAGGGAAGGAGGGTGCATATGGCTGTCCTACGGGGGGCCTGCTGCTTCGAGCACATTCACCCAAATCTCCTAGCTTGGTCCTTGTACCCTTCCCATCCCTCCACCCACCCACCACCGCTCGCCATTCCCGTGGAGATGATGGGGTGCCCCCCTTCCCTCTAGCCCCTATTGGCTTCCCGCTCCTCTCCAGCAGAGATGGAGGATGGAGGAAATGCTTCCAAATTTAATAATGTATCAGAGAGAGAGGTAGATCTGTTCCCCACCAGCTCTGACCCAGACGGATCCTAGCCTCTCCATTATTTAACATTTACACACACCTTCCAGCTCATTTCTAGCTCAATATTTAATAGTGGAAAAGGGGGGGGGTTATGTTGAAAAGTCCCCCCGTTGATTTTCTCTGTTATTTTGTATTTTCGTCTAATAAAAATACCATGCATAAATAGTTAGTTCTTTGGATGTGTGTGTGTGAGAGTTGGGGGCGAGAGGGGTGAAGAAGGAAGAGAGGCAAGGAGACGGGAGGAAAGACAGCCGATATCTCACAGGCGTACACACACACACACACACACTTGTCAAGTTCACACATCTTAGTTCATTACGCATGCTACCCACACAGGCTGTGCACTCCAACCCCCCCTCCCCTTCCTCCCTACACTCAGCCCCTTGAAACACCCCCTAACTCTTTTGTTCTCGGGGGATTACGTGTGTGTGAGTGAATGCAGCCAGGGGAGGTGTTTGTGGTGAGGGCGAGGGTTGGGTGGAGGATAGGAGGAGTTGGGGGGGGGGGGGGGTCTGGTGAGAGATAATGGGGTAGGGGGGTCTTTGGCAGTGGAGGGAAAGTCTGAGACCTGGCAAAGTGCTGGCCCGTTTTGTAAACATGGAATGGTTGCCAAGGCTTACTCGCTCACAGAACACACACACCCAATCTCTTTTGATCTCTCTCTCTCTACAACAACAAGATGCCAAAGCACAGGGATGTCCCGCAAACAAACAAGGTGACTGAGTAGTACTGTTTGCTTAGGCCTCACACATGTTTGAGGTCCTATATTAAAAACTGGACCCAAAGAAAACCAAACAAGACTGTACAACCTTGTCTCTTAGAAACCAGGGCCATACCATAGTCAAAACCTGCTGTCCCATTATGTACAAACAAAACCCTTATTACCAAATGCTATAATGCTGTTACCCAGCATTTACCCAGCACATTATCATGTATGTGGTCTCATCCTCATTAATGCATTAATTTTCAAACCGTCTGTTTACAGGCTTTTGCTTATCTACTATAACCAACAATAGCAAAACAAATTAAACAATTAATGAAGGTGTGTATGAGTTTCTCAGTGAGTGAGTGGGGGTGTGTGTACATGTTTTATTTTCTTTTGTGTGTGTGTGTGTGTGTGTGTGTGTGTGTGTGTGTGTGTGTGTGTGTGTGTGTGTGTGTGTGTGTGTGTGTGTGTGTGTGTGTGTGTGTGTGCAGTGCAAGGTGGTTAACAGGTTAGACCCCAGTATCAATACTATGCCAGACATCACAGGATTGAGCAATTATTTGCACCTATTTGGAATTTAACTCCTGGTGCCAAACAATCGTCCATTTTCAATTAAATATTTATCACACTTTCAATTGCCTGTTTATTTGAGGTAATGTATCAATAATGATCTATTTGGGGGAGAAACTGTGTGTATGTGTGTGTGTGCGTGCCCTTCCGTGCTTGTGTGTGTGTCTGCATGCGCATGTGTGTGTGTGTTCATGCCAACGTGTGTGTGTGTGTGTGTGTGTGTGTGTGTGTGTGTGTGTGTGTGTGTGTGTGTGTGTGTGCACGTGCAGCTGCTTTAATCAAACACCACAGTGACATGAGAAGCAGAAGTTGGCTGGCGTCCAATGGCTCTTAACCCGACAGCTATGTCAAGTTCATGAATCATTTGTTGCAGAGGAGAGCGATGGAAGGACAAGGGGAGGAAATCGGCTCTTTATATGTAAATGCTGGCCCTGGTTTGTCAGGGCTCACCTCTTGTCCCCAGGACAACAGAAGGACCGGAGAGACTGGATCCTAGCTGCCTCCTGGAACCCAGCCACCAGGGCTGTAAATTATGCCTGAGCACCTTGAGAAGGCTTGGCAGCAAGTGACACACAAGTACGCAAACACACACACACACACACAAGTACGCAAACAAACACACACACACACACACACACACACACACACACACACACACACACACACACACACTCTCACTCTCTCTCGATTCCTCTAACACACACACACACACACACACACACACACACACACACACACACACACACACACACACACACACACACACACACACACACACACACACACACACACACACACACACACACGTCTACTTTGCTTTCTCTCTCCCTCATGCTTTCTCTTGTTCGCTCTCCTTCTCTGGCTCTCTCTCCTTCTCTTGCTCTCTCTCTTCCTCATCCTCCCTCCCCTTGGTAGTGCTCCATAAATGGACAATATATCTGATTGTCACAAAGGCAAACAAATCTACAAAGGGAAAATCCATTTAAAAATTAAACCAACTTTAAAATCCCTAAGAGCATTGGTGAGAAATGTGGAATCATGATTTTAATGTGTGACTGTTTGGTGTGGCCCTGCTAATTTTTTTTATGCACTTCCTATTAAGGCACAAGGCGAGACCCAGATGCAGACACAGGAGGCAGATGGTTGGAGTCTTACAATGTTTAATAATCCAAAGGGGAAGGCAAGAGAATGGTCATGGACAGGCAAAAGGTCTAAACCAGATTAGAGTCCAGGAGGTACAGAGTGGCAGACAGGCTCGTGGTCAAGGCAGGCAATATGGTCAGGCAGGCGGGTACAGAGTCCAGAAACAGGCAAGCGTCAAAACTGGGAGGACTAGAAAAAAGAGAATAGCAAAAAGGAGTACGGGGAAAAACACACTGGTTGACTTGACTAAACATACAAGACAAACTGGCACAAAGAGACAGGAAACACAGGGATAAATACACTGGGGAAAATAAGCAACACCTGGAGGGGGTGGAGACAATCACAGGAACAGGTGAAACAGATCAGGGCGTGACACTTCCTGTTGCACTTGATTTGCACTTTCTGTTGCACCTGATTTGTTTGCATTTGTTTCCATTCTGAACATTTGTGTACAGTAGTAGTCTATTTATTTCACTGTGTCCATATTAGAACAGTCACATCCATGGAAGTTGAGTGTCTGAGTCCCTAAAATGGACACAATAATTTGGGCTACAGTGTTAGTCTGAATTTTGTAAGTACCAGATCGGCCTAAAACAAGGGACAGACGGTTCCTTCTCTTGCACTCTCTCCTGATGCCATTAACTACAGTCAAACCCACGTTGGTCTGGTGAAGTTTACCTCCTTAGCTTGTACAGTAGCTATAGCATGATGTACTACAGTACCCATAATGGTCTGTACAAGACATCTTGTTTAATTTTAATAAATATAAGCTAACATAGTGGTGTTCCTTTTCCTTTCCAATAAAGTACCTTTCTGCAACTCTATCCAGCGATGTTAAAGGGAGAGCTAGATAATGTGAATACATCAAATGGAAATGTGTAATATGGACAAGTCCTAATATGGACACCGTATGGTAGTGTGTTTCTGTAGCTAACTCTTTTCTGTAGCACCCATCCAAAGTTACTTTGACCTCTTCCCCTTGTTCACTTTCTCTCTTTGTCCTTCTTCCTTTCTCCTTTCTAATCCCTCTTTCTCTTCACTTTCTTTCTCTACTCTCTCAGTGCATTTCTGTCGTAAGCATAGGAAACGCACGTAGCATGGCATTATTGAGTGAAGAAGAAAAATCCATCCTAACAAAAGGAAGCGGAAGGACTGGACACAGCCGTTGACAGTGTGGTGAATCAGGCATGGACGCCGATGCTGGAAGACACAGCAACCACCCCTTCCCTCCTCACTCTCTCAAGGTCTCTACACAGTCTGTCTTTCTCTTTATCCCCTCTCTCTCTCTCTCTCTCTTTCTATCCTGTTCTGCCTTTTCATCCTCTTCCGATGGAATCCATTTCACATAATTAAAGACTCTCAAATGAAATGGCCCCTCAGGAAAAGTGGCTTTCAGCAAGAGGAGAGAGGAAGAGAGCAGGAGCGGGAGTGATTCAAGGAACCCTCCTACCCGGGGCCCACCCCAGGAGAAGCAGCGAGTGTCTGCTCTGCTCTGGTCTCACGGCAGATCAATATCATCTCCGTTATTAATATCAAAAGCGCATTACTTTGTTTTGTGTCTGGCCACACGCCAGAGCCTAGCGAGAGAGCTAGCTACGGCAGGCAGCAGCCATTCCCCTTGGCCATTTACCAGGACCATAATTTACTTTGGTGAGTTTTTAGGGTATTGTTTTGTCAGGGCCAATCAGGTCTGAGTAATAAATGATCCCGGCGGAGTGGTGGCTAGGCGGCCGTCCATAAGTGGCGCACGTGGCCAAATTCATTTTTGAAAGTTTCACGTCAATTACTCCCGTCCTTGACTGTGGGGAAGAGCGAAGGATCACTATGGGGATGGGGTCCGGTGGAGGATGGTCGGAGGAGAGAGCATCCCCCCCCTCCCCACACTCCCCCTTTCTCTCGCCAGGATGTGGTAACAACAAACAACTGTCCCAGGGCCAGAATTAGACATGGCGCTACCTTTAATTGGCGCATTGAATTAGAGGACGACGTGCAGCGAGCCCCACAGCGAGAAACTGAAAATATTGACCACTTAAAGGAAGAGAGGGAATTGATTTTCGAGATGAACAGCAAGCTATAGTGTTTACCTCATACAGTGGGCTCACCCTGGGGAGTAAAGGCTACACACTGTTAGATGTGATAGCTACAGCTACCAATAAGGAAACCACTGTTTTACAGGAGTAGTCCTCAGTTCACATGTATAACACTTTTTACATTTTAGACCTACTGTATAGTGTATTTCTGTCTCAAATGTGCTTTCTTCGTGTATGGAACATACTGTAGTCTCACTAGAGTATGTAAACAATTCTTACATATAGGCTTTTTACATCACCTAAACTGACATATTGGTTTATAGTTATGCTGTATGATTTGACTTTTTCTTCGCAGTCTGATTTCTGATTTATAATTAATTACGCCAGTGATTTGATTTTCATATTGCAGTATATCTGTTGTAAAATGCAAACCCATTCTTTTAAAACATTGTCTGAAGTCCTGTAGTTACATGTTCGTGTCTAACACACCGAGGGATTGACAGCTGAGTTTTTTTTAAGTGATGGAAATAGAGAGGTTGAAAAGAGTGTGACAGTCACAAATCTTTAGTTAGGGATATGGAGAGTGTGTGTTCTCTGTGCCAGGCTTGTGTCAACCAATTGTGTTTTATTACCCCACTTATTACAAAGCCAATAAACGATGCAGCATGGGACTTCCACTTCATATTGCTGTCATTTTGCGTGTATACACATACAGATGTAGGATCTTAATTTGACCAGTATTGTCGCAGCAAAATAATCCTGCAGCAATCAGATTTAAACATTTAGTTCATAAGGTTGCTTGATCGGTGGTTAGGCCATTAGCTAGCCAAAATTTGTCTTCATGAAAAGTGCAATACTGTTAATTATTGTTGCAACTATAATTAGGTTTTGATTGACCGAATGCATGTTAAATGTACTTTTTCCTCTAGTCTTTTCTCCTTGAATACTCCATATTCATAAGTGTCAGCGGAGAACTCCATTCCCTAAATAGTTACCAGATGGCACCGCGATATGTTTGCTAGATTTCTCTAAATAAGGGGAGGACGAGGAATTAGCAATTTGCCATATGCAACCTTTACGATGACCTTGAAGAAATTCTACAAAGTTGTTGACAGTGACACTCAAATCCCTGAGAAAGATTAATGATGACCAGTGTCTTCCATTTGAATATTCAAGAAATGTGTTGTTGTTGTAATTAAAATCAATCTTCTAGTTTAGATTTATACATTGAAAATGAAGGAAAGCCAGCTCATTACGGGGAAACGACACACGCTGAAGGCTAATAATTCATCTTTGTTGCAAGAGAAACAGAAAAAGATGCACAGAATTATCATTACAAATCAAATCAAATGTTATTGGTCACATACACATGGTCAGCAGATGTTAATGCGAGTGTAGTGATATGCTTGTGCTTCTTGTTCCGACAGTGCAGTAATATCTAACAAGTAATCAAACAAATTCACAACGACTACCTTATACAGTACACACAATGTAAGGGGATGGAATAAGAATATGTACATATAAATATATGGATGCGCGATGGCAGTGTGGCATAGGCAAGACGAAATAGAAGGTTTAAAATACAGTATATACTGTACGTATGAGACGAGTAATGTAGAATTAGTAAACATTATTAACCTCTCTAGGGTAGGGGGCACTATTTTCACCTCCGGATGAAAAGCGTGCCCAAAGTAAACTGCCTGCTACTCAGGCCCAGAAGCTAGGATTTGCATATAAGTAGTAGATTAAATAGTAGATTTTGATAGAAAACACTCCAAAGTATCTAAAACTGTTAAAATAATGTCTGTGAGTATAACCAAACTGAAATGGCAGGCAAAAACCTAAGGAAAATCCATCCAGGAAGTGCCATTATTTTGAAATGGCTGTTTTTCCAATGAAAGGCTATCCACCATTTAAAGGAATAGGACCCACATTCCATTCCCTATGGCTTCCACTAGATGTGAACAGTCTTTAGACATTGTTTCAGGCTTTTATTCTGAAAAATGAGGGAGAATGACCACATTGAATCAATGGGATGTCCCCAGAGCTGGTTCCTGCGCACGACCGAGAGTGCGCCTTTGTTGTTTTCTTTTATATTGACGACGCTATTGTCCGGTTGAAAAATTATCGATCATTTAGGCTAAAAACAATCTGAGGATTGAAAAACATTGTTTGACATGTTTCTACGAACTTTACGGATATTATTTGGAATTTTCGTCTGCCTCTTGTGACTGCATTTGAGCCATTGGATTACTGAACAAAACACGCCAACAAAATAGAGGTTTTTAGATATAAAGAGGGACTTTATCGAACAAAACGAACATTTATTGTGTAACTGGGAGTCTTGTGAGTGCAACCATACAAAGATCATCAAAGGTAAGTGATACATTTATTGCTATTTCTGACTTTCGTGACTAGTCTACTTGGCTGGTAACTGTATGTAATGTTTTGTCTGCTGAGGGCTGTCCTCAGATAATCGCATGGTTTGCTTTCGCCGTAAAGCCTTTCTGAAATCTGACACGGCGGCTGGATTACAACAAGTTAAGCTTTATTTTATGTTGATGTATTACACTTGTGACTTCATGAAAGTTAAATATTTATAGTAATTTAATTTGAATTTGGCGCTCTGCAACTTCACCGGATGTTGGCCAGGTGGGACGCTACCGTCCCACACTCCCTTGAGAGGTTAAAGTGGCATTATTTAAAGTAACTAGTGATAACTTTTTAACCTGTCTGGGCGAGGTGGGACGTTAGCGTCCCACTCTATTCAACAGCCAGTGGAATTGCGTGGCGCGAAATACAAATACCTCAAAAATGCTATAACTTCATTTTCTCAAACATATGACTATTTTACACAATTTTAAAGACAAGACTCTCGTTATTAATCTAACCACATTGTCTGATTTCAAAAAGGCTTTACAGCGAAAGCAAAACATTAGATTATGTCAGGAGAGTACCCTGCCAAAAATAATCACACAGCCATTTTCAAAGCAAGCATATATGTCACAAAAACCAAAACCACAGCTAAATGCAGCACTAACCTTTGATGATCTTTATCAGATGACACTCCTAGGACATTATGTTATACAATACATGCATGTTTTGTTCAATCAAGTTCATATTTATATCAAAACCCAGCTTTTTACATTAGCATGTGATATTCAGAACTAGCATACCCACCGCAAACTTCCGGTGAATTTACTAAATTACTCATGATTAACGTTCACAAAATACATAACAATTATTTTAAGAATTATAGATACAGAACTCCTTTATGCAATCGCGGTGTCAGATTTTAAAATAGCTTTTCAGCGAAAGCACATTTTGCAATATTCTGAGTACATAGCCCGGCCATCACGGCTAGCTATTTTGACACCCACCAAGTTTGGCCCTCACCAAACTCAGATTTACTATAAGACAAATTTGATTACCTTTGCTGTTCTTCGTCAGAATGCACTCCCAGGACTTATACTTCAACAACAAATGTTGTTTTGGTTCCAAATAATCCATAGTTATATTCAAATACCTCCGTTTTGTTCATGCGTTCAGGTCACTATCCGAAGGGTGACGCGCGAGCGCATTTCGTGACAAAAAATGTCAAAATATTCCATTACCGTACTTCGAAGCATGTCAAACGCTGTTTAAATCAATTTTTATGCTATTTTTCTTGTAAAATAGTGATAATATTCCAACCGGGCGACGTTGTATTCATTCAAGGCTGAAAGAAAAAAATTGAGAATTCTCATGAACGCGCTTCTCAGTCTCACTGTTCCCAGGCTGACCACTCACAAACAGAGCTGCTGTACTTCGTCCAGAGACTGCAGACACCCCATTACACTTTCTGGCGCCTTCTGAGAGCCAATGGAAGCCTTAGAAAATGTCACGTTACAGCAGAGATGCTGTATTTTTGATAGAGATGCAACTGAAGGACAACAAATTGTCAGAGGGCACTTCCTGTATGGAATCTTCTCAGGTTTTGGCCTGCCATATGAGTTCTGTTATACTCACAGACACCATTCAAACAGTTTTAGAAACTTTAGAGTGTGTTCTATCCAAATCTACTAATTATATGCATATTCTCTTTTCTGGGCAAGAGTAGTAACCAGATTAAATCGGGTACGTTTTTTATCCGGCCGTGCAAATACTGCCCCCTAGCCCCAACAGGTTAAATCCATTTATTAAAGTGGCCAGTGATTTGAGTCTGTATGTTGGCAGTAGCCGCTCTATGTTAGTGATGGCTGTTTAACAGTCTGATGGCCTTGAGATAGAAGTTTTTCAGTCTCTTGGTCCCAGCTTTGATGCACCTGTACTGACCTCACCTTCTGGATGGTAGCAGGGTGAACAGGCAGTGGCTCGGGTGGTTGTTGTCCTTGATGATCTTATTGGTCTTCCTGTGACATTGGGTGCCTTAGGTGTCCTGGAGGACAGGTAGTTTGCCCACGGTGATGCGTTGTGCAGACAGCACTAACTTCTGGAGAGCCTTGCGTTTGAGGGCGGTGCAGTTGCCGTACCAGGCGGTGATACAGCCCGACAGGATTCTCTCGATTGTTCATCTATCAACGTTTTTGACGGTTTTAGGTGACAAGCAAAATCTATACTGCCTCCTGAGGTTGAAGAGGCGCTGTTGCGTCTTTTTCACCCCGCTGTCTATGTGGGTGGACCATTTCAGTTTGTCCGTGATGTGTACGCCGAGGAACTTAAAACTTTCCACCTCCACTACTGCCCCGTCAATGTGGATAGGGGGTGCTCCTTCTGCTGCTTGCTGAAGTCCACAATCATCTCCTTTGTTTTGTTTATGTTGAGTGAGAGGTTATATTCCTGACACCACACTCCGAGGGCCCTCACCTCCTCCCTGTAGGCTGTCTCGTCGTTGTTGGTAATCAAGCCTACCAATGTAGGGTCATCTGCAAACTTGATGATTGAGTTGGAGGTGTGCATGGCCACGCAGTCATGGGTGGACAGGGAGTACAGGAGAGGGCTGGGAACGCACCCTTGTGGAGCCCCAGTGTTGAGGATCAGCGGGATGGAGATGTTGTTTCCTACCTTCACCAACTGGGGGCAGCCCATCAGAAAATCCAGGACCCAGTTGCACAGGGTGGGGTCAAGACCCAGGTTCTCAAGCTTAATGTTGAGTTTGGAGGGTACTATGATATTGAATGCTGAGCTGTAGTCAATGAACAGCATTCTTACATAGGTATTCCTCTTGTCCAGATGGGATAGGGCAGTGTGCAGTGTGATGGCGATTGTTATTGTCGGAGGCTACCCGGAACATATCCCAGTCCACGTGATCGAAGCAATCTTGAAGCGGGGAATCTGATAGGTCTATCCAACGCTGGACTGACCAAAGACCTGTTTTAGTTTCTGCCTATAGGAGGGGAGCAACAAAATGGAGTCATGGTGAGATTTGCCAAAGGGAGGGCGGGGGAGGGCCTTGTATGCATCACAGAATTTAGAGTGGCAGTGGTCCAGTGTTTTCCTCAAGCAGGTACTACAATCAATCAATGTGCTGGTAGTATTTAGGTAGCCTTGTTCTCAAATTAGCTTTGTTAAAATTCCCAGCTACAATAAATGCAGCCTCAGGATATATGGTTTCCAGTTTACATATAGTCCAGTGAAGTTCTTTCAGGGCCGTCGAGGTATCTACTTGGGGTGGATATTCACGGCTGTGACTATAATCGAATAGAATTCTCTAGGGAAATAATGCCGTCGGCATTTGATTGTAAGGAATTCTAGGTCAGGTGAACAAAAGGATTTGAGTTGCTGTATGTTGTTATGATTACACCATGAGTCGTTGATCATGAGGCATACACCCCGACCCTTCTTTTTTACAGAAAGATGTTTGTTTCTGTTGGTACGACGCATGAAGAAATCCGGTGGCTTCACCGATATCCCGAGTGAGCCATGTTTCCGTGAAACAGAGAATGTTACAATCTCTGATGTCTTTCTGGAAGGCAACTCGTGCCCTAATTTCGTCCACCTTGTCTTGAGACTGGACATTGGCGAGTAATATGCTCAGAAGCAGTGGATGGTGTGCTCGCCTTCTAAGTCTGACCAGGAGGCCGCTCCATCTGCCTCTCCTGTGGCGACAATGTTGTTTTGGGTCGGCCTCTGGGATTAGCTCCAATGTCCAGGGTGGAGGTCCGAACAAAGGATCCGCTTCGGGAAAGTCATATTCCTGGTCATAATGTTGGTATGTTGACGTCGCTCTTATATCCAATAGTTCTTCCCGGCTGTATGTAATAACACCTAAGATTTTCTGGGCTAACAATGTAAGAAATAATACATTTAAAAACAAATTACTGCATAGTTTCCTAAGGACTTGAAGCAAGGCTGGGTAGCCATTTGATTAGCTGTTCAAGAGTCTTATGGCTTGGGGGTATAAGCTATTTAGGAGCCTCTTGGTCCTAGACTTGCCGCTCCGGTACCGCTTACCGGTAGCAGAGAGAACAGTCTATGACTAGGGTGGCTGGAGTTTGACAATTTTTAGGGCCTTCCTCTAACACCACCTGGTATAGAGGTCCTGGATGGCAGGAAGCTTGGCCCCGGTAACGTACTGGCCGAGCAGTTGCCATACCAGGCAGTGATGCAACCCGTCAGGATGCTGTCGATGGTGCAGCTGTAAAACCTTTTGAGGATCTGAGGACCCATGCCAAATATTTTCAGTCTCCTGAGTGGGAATAGGTTTTGTCATGCCCTCTTCACGACTGTCTTGGTGTGCTTGGACCATGTCAGTTTGTTTGTAATGTGGACGCCAAGGAACTTGAAGCTCTCAACCTGCTCCACTGTCGATGAGAACTGGGGCATGCTCGGTCCTCCTTTTCCTGTAATCTACTATCCTCTCCTTTGACTTGATCACGTTGAGGGAGAGGTTGTTGTCCTTGCACCACATGGTCAGGTCTCTGACCTCCTGCCTATCGGCTGTCTCATCGTTGTAGGTGATCAGGCTTACCACTGTTGTGTCATCAGCAAACTTAATGATGGTGTTGGAGTCGTGCCTGGCCGTGCGGTTATGAGTGAACAGTATTGCAGTATAATGGGTGTCACCATCGCACTGTTGTCCCTGTTATCACACCTTCCAGGGAAAAAATTTAAACTATGCTTTTGTCAGAAGCCAAAAAGACAGGAATTCAAAAGCCAATGTAACCTATGCACTAATAAGGATTTTAAGCATACCCAGCTTTGACACCTGCTAGAGTACTATAGCTTGATTGATCTACTGTACTTCAACAACAGATGTACTCACGTTGGATGGTTGATTAGGATTCAAACCTTCCCGCAAATAGCCTAACACATACTCTTAGATTAGGTTTACCACTTTAATGTACTTGGTAATGATTTCTAGTCCAGGACTTAAAGTTAGAAAACTTCAGAACACAAGCATTTGTTACCACCAGTGATTTGTTTTATCGCAGTCTTTATGAATTGTCTTTGGATTCAGTAGGATTCAGGAAAAAGTTACATTTCTGCATCTAAGTTGATGTTGTCAATGTTGAATAGCAGGACAATGCAAACAGGGTTTGTCAGAAGCAGAAAAGCACAGGACATTGACGTGAGCACAGTAACCCTACATGTGACCCAGTCTAATACATATGCCTACTCAGATGGGAAATGGACAAGGAAGTTGACAGCTTTAGAACATGTTTCGAAGCTATACATGTTTTATGTTCCTGCTATAAACTATTGAGCAATGCAACCCAAGATTTTGGGTTATGATAGGGTAAGAGAGTTGTGCTCTTAAAACATTTATAAGGTATATTATTTAAAGGGTCAAATCTGCAATTGCTACATGTTTTTTTTTTTTGCTTTACATTTATTTACACACACCCATTGATTCTTGAACAACATGACTTAGAGTATATTATAAATGCCTCATGAGCTTAGTCCAATTGTCGTACTCCACAAAAATGCTTGTTATACTTCATTGTTTGGAAATAATGTAATTGTAAACAACCACTGTATGGCCTTTAAATATGGTTAACATTTTAATTTTGTATGCATAGCTCTATTGATAAATGTGATTGTGGTTACAGTTCTCCACTGCAAATTCCTCAGCTTTTTACCAAAACAGTGGTGGGGTATCCACTTTGTTGTTTGAACTTCAGATTGCCCCTTTAAGAACCAAGGCATACATATTAGTAATATGACCACTGAATAGATTCCCAGATGCCAGATTGCACCTTAACATTTTTAAAATGGGTGGAATGGGATCATGTCTTAAATGGAAAAAAAACATGTTTACATTTCCAAGTATATTAATGGGGTAAAATTACTCTAAGAGTAAGTATTCGGCTGTTTGAAAGATGGTTTGAATCCTAATCAACCCATGCAATGTGAGTACATCTTGTTGTTGTTGAAGTACAGTAGATCAGTAAAGCTTGATCTACTGTACTGGTGTCAAAGCTGTGTATGCTGAAAAGCCTTGTTAGTGCATAGGTGAAATTAGCTTTTGAATTTCCTGTCTTTTTCAGCTTCAGACAAAAGCTAAATATTTAACTTAAAACTTTATATTAATATAACTGTGTGTTAGTGTGGGTTTTCAGTGAATTTATAGAAATCACAAAGCTCATTTACATTTCCGCAGGACAATTCTCAGTAACAAAAGAGTAATCCGATTAAGATCCTACATCTGTACACACACACACACAAAACACACATACACACACCAACAAAAACACACACTCCTACACTTGCGCTCATACAATTGTGTCATTTGCATCCAAGAGTGACAATCCCTTTTGAAATTGCTTCTGACAATACCATCTCAAAAGATTGTGATGTAGCTGAAGATAAAATATTTAGTCTCTCCACAGGTAAAGACAAATTAAAGTAGGCCTAAGTAGTCAACCTGCACTCTCTATTAGTGCACAATATTAGAGCACTACTTCTGTACACTAATGGGAGTCGTTTTCTTCTGTCCCGTTGTTCATCACATTAGGGTGACATTTTAGGAGCCCAATTCAGCCCGCTGTCCCCCCTCCCACCCCTCTCTGAGGACCAATAAAAGGTCTCACTCCGGCAATAACATATGAATATTTCAATTATAATTAAATATTAATTGGAGCCTGTTTGTTTGGTATTATGTGTGTCCGTTGTGTCCACATCTTTTGTGTTCCACATCTTATCCTCTCTCTTCCTTTGTCTTCGCGCATCTATTTTTGTCTGCATGTTTGTTCTGTTGTAATTCCTGGTTAATGTATGTTTGTTAGGGAGGAAGCTGAGCAGAGGTGAGGAGGGGAGAAGAGTTGAAACGTTTAGGAAAGAGCGTGATAGAAGTTAAGGGAAATGGTTAGTGTGTGTGTGTGTCTGTGTCTGTGCGTGTTTGCAACTTTGCATGCATGCATATGTGTGTGTGTGTGTGTGTGTGTGTGTGTGTGTGTGTAAGGTGATGGGGGTGTCTAAGCCTGTAACAGCTGCAGCAGGTTACGTCTCCTCCCTAACATTTGGCCTCCGACAATCAGGGTTGCAGCTTGTTTCACGCCCCATACTGATGCTCCTCACCATGGGGCCCTTGGGTGCCTGTGAGGGCGCTAATTTATGCTCCTGTCAGGGTGCACAACACCAGGTGTGACAAACACGGTGCTCTGGTAAACACTCAGGTTCACTTCCTCTCTCTGTCCAAAGTGAGAATGCGAATGAAAGAGAACGAAAGACGCTAGCCCCGCATCTACAAAGGGGAGGAAAAGAAAACAACCTGCCTCGGTAAGGTGAGATGGCCGGAGGCTAGTAGAGCGTTAAGGGTGGAGGTGGGGGAGAATGTCAACGCTAACATGCTAACATGACAGAAATAAAGATAATCTGTTGCTCTGCCTCACCTCCAGCTAACGCGTTGGCTGCGCTGCTTAGCACAAAGCGAAGCTCCGTCGGGGAATACAGAAATACCTTGAAGCAATAAAATACACTTGAGAAGAGACGAGATACAAACGTGTCACTGCTCCGTGAGTCACGACAGCCTTACTCTACTGAGTCAGAATGGACTGGGAAAGATGATTCAGACATCAAAGTGAATTATCTCAAATACAAATTATGATCTAAGGGAGTATTTGTCCCGTCACTCAAACAGTATTGCGCACCTTGTAGGCCTTCAAATGTAACGTTGCTGTGAGCAGTCATAGTAAATGGCATGGGGAACAGTTAGCATGGGGTGGAACAGTTAGAATGAGGTTTCTCACACAGTATGCCTCCCAGTTTGATACAAGAATAATGCGTCAACTAATGACCTGTGTCTAAACCTCTCTTTCTCCATCTCCCAGGGCGCCTGAGTTTCTCCACCTCATGGGGATCTGCAAAACTGTCAGCAGGCCATGACAACCAGGTTGAGAGCAACTTTGTCCACGGCATACCTTGCCTCATGCTTCGTCAAGAGTGACGCTATCACAACACTGTCTAGAATAACACATACATCTCCGTTATATCATCTGTCGGTAAACTGCAAGCACAAGATAGCTACTTTGTCAACTGTGCCAGCACCTTCATGATCAAGCCTTCATGTAATGTAACAAACCTACATTAACAAGAGTAAAGAGACTTTCGACAGCCCAAATCCCATTGGCTCTCAGAAGTGTCCATCAAAGACAGTTCGCGATTCACCACCAGAATTCCCACTGATCACATCGACTTTATCCCTTTTATCCCTCCTCCTTGGGTCTGGGCTTACCAATTTATTTGCTTAATTACTTGCTCATCTGCTCAAGTATTTATTTGCTATTTTTAAATGTGGCTGTGCTTTCAAACAGTTCATTGTTCCACCGTTCCTCATTAACCCACTTGGGGGAAATCATTAGGCTCCCATTAAATCATATCACCTCCTATATCAATACGGCATCTTTCTCTCCAACAAAGGGGTGAAGGTAATAAATCGTTTTCATCAAAAGACCTTAAATCATTGTTGTGTTGTGTCCCCTGTAATGGCTTAGGGTTGTTGATGAGAGGGAATAATAATACGTGTTTTCTTCCTTTGGTTTCCTTTGGTGTCTCAACGCAGTGTTTGAAATCAGGACAAAAAGCGTACAGCGCTGACAAGTCTCTCATAGAGCAACATAAAAGACTCCATTATTTTAGTACAGTCATAACTACAATGTTTTCCTCTCCCGCTAGAGAAATAGGTGGCACAGATTAGTTCTTAAAATTGCTTAAAACATTCTTAGAATGTCTGAATAGAAAGCTGTGGTTGTCACGTCCTGACCATAGAAAGCTTTTATTTTCAATGGTAGAGTAGGTCAGGATGTGACAGGGGGTTTATTTATTTCTGTTGGTTCTAGTTTATTTTTTCTATGTTGGGGGTTTTGTCTAGTTTATGTATTTCTATGTTGGTTCTAGTTTCTTTTTTCTATGTTGGGGGTTTTGTCTAGTTTATGTATTTCTATGTTGGTTCTAGTTTATTTTTTCTATGTTGGGGTTTTTGTATGATTCCCAATTAGAGGCAGCTGGTTATCGTTGTCTCTAATTGGGGATCATATTTAAAGTTGTTGTTTTTCCCACTAGGTTTTGTGGGAGATTATTTTGAGGTAGTGTATGTTTCACCGCTTTGTCACGGTTTGTTATTTTGTTTAGTAGTTTATTTGTATGTCTTGCATAGTTTCACAGTTATAATAAAATGTGGAATGATACACACGCTGCGACTTGGTCCGCTCCTTCATACAACAAACGTGACAGTGGTTGTGTTATTAAGTCAAGTTTTTATTTATTGTGACTTCATCATGCTTCACCTTGTGTTGGAGTTGACTTTAGCTTGTCCAGGGTTGTTCATTGAGTCAAGTCAAGATCCACTTTCTTTTGTCCAAAGTGTTACATTTCTGCTAAGAATGTTAATTTGTGTGTCACTTTTCATCTTAGCAAACAATCCAATTAACATATACATGTATTGAATCATTCTTGAATGATTGAATCAACTATTGCTTCTTCCCTTTTCAATCTATGATACATCTAAAATACACAAGGGTTTGTTCCAAAGTAATAATTAGCACGTGTGCAGCCCCACCGCTACTACTACCACAATCTATTACACTGACTGACTACTGTCTACTGCAAGACCTGACAGTTACAGGTTTCTTCTCAACATAGAGACAAAATGAACAGCGGATCACATGAGGTCACCCACATTGTTATGCAGAGGCCTAGGCTTCTCTCTTCTTTTATCTCTCTTACTCTCTTTACCTCTCTCTCCTTAACTTCCCCTCCCTCTTTCTCTGTCTCTCTTTCTCTCTCGCTTTCTCTTTGTCTTCTAGTCAGCAGAAGATGTATGCTTGTGCCCAGGTGAAAGAGGAGAAGAGGGAGAAATCAATAGCTCGGGCTGTTTGAAGTTTTCTGAAATACTTCCTGGGGAAGACGGTCTTGTCCGTGTCCCAAATGGCACCCTATCCCCTATACAGTGCACTGTTTTTTTACCAGGGCCCATAGGGTCCATAGCGCACAATATAGGGAATAGGGTGCCATTTTGTAAGCAGCTCTTGTCAGGGTGATAGATAAAGCTAGCTGTGCCGCCCTAGCAGCAGTGGTTTCGGCCAGAGGAGAGGAGAGAGAGAGCTCACCTTTTTAAGTGGGGTCCTAATAATAAAACAGAATGAATAAAACATTGAACAGAGCCATGGCTGCATTAGCGTTTGCCATCCCGTTATAAATGATACCGGTGCCCCGGCGCCACTTCGGTAAAAGCCCACAGCATTGCTTTAAAAGAGGGAGAAGAGGAAAGAGAGATAGAGATAGATTGATGTGTGTGTAGTTATTTATTTATATGTTTTGGGAGCTTGAGAAAGAATGAATAAGTAAGGGAAGTAGTTTGTTGGGCGACAATCGTTCATTTGGTTCGTTGTGTGCTACGAGTGTCAGCGTGTAGCAAGATTAGCAAAGCTAGGTGATTATCTCCCATGGTTCTCGGGACCAGGAACTGTTTGACCTTGAGCAAAGCACCGTGGGATTGTTTTTCCGAGCAAGCAACAGAAAAGTAGATTACAGGTATCAAACATGAATTCTGAGTTCCACCTATACTTCATGATTACCTTCTATTTCCTTTCACTTTCACTCTCTCTCTCTCTTTTCTTTTCTCTTGAACTTACTTTGTGTGGCTGAATCTGCTCTCTCACGTTACACACACTCCACATGCTTTTCCATATAATAGATCAATTCCCACAAACTCATAATTTACTTACAGTTCTAGATCAACAGTGTTATCTCTCACACTCCCTATACACCCACACCTTCTCTACACCACTTAACGAGTGTCTTCCACACGTCTCAATAAATGCAGCACTAGCTCTCACACCCCCCACACCCAGTACACCTTATAAAGACAGACCCCTTGCTAACTCTAGCTGTGGCCTGTCCATGTTGAGAGGGACATAAATCTCCCGGCGGTGTGCTGACCTCATTTGTCACGGGCTGACCGCTGCTGCCCGGCATTCACGGCACAGTGGCCACAGGGTCCAGGTCTAGCCAGGCCAGCCCCACTGAGCCCCCACGGACTCCACGGTGTAAGCAGAGTCAAGAGAGGTCAAGAGAGGTCAACCAGGGATCACAGAGGTCAACCACCCCCTAGCAGGGGTCAAACTCTTGACCCAGGTAAAGGTAAGGGGTCCAGTAGGGGCCCACTTTAATCCACTGGGCTGGTTCCAAGATGGGCTGCTGCAGTAGATCCTGCAGTTCAGGATTTAATCTTTCTCTGCATGGAGATAGCAAATGTTTTTGTGAGCATTTGATCCTTCTCTGCCTCTTACACTTAAATATAATAGTTCAATATTAGAACTATGTGTTGCTAAGCCTTGAGGTCTGTCTGTAGGCTATATTGTGGGCAACGTAGACATAAAAAATAAATAATAATAAGTTGTATTATTTATCGTAACAAGGTCATTGGGTTAAACTGACCCATTTATTTCCGTTTTTAAGAGGCAGATACTTAGAAAAAGCTATAAGTGATTGTATTCTTGTGTTGTAAGTAGGAGTATGGTTTATTTATCTTAAATAGTATCACTAAACCTTCAATGATGTTGTGGGTGTTAAAAGTCAAAAGGCTCTTCATAAATAGTGACCTCATCTTCAGACTGGTTATAAGCCACACTTCCCTGGCATGTTCAAAGTGTTGGGAGAGCGCAGCTGGAGCGTTGTGGCTGCGTTCTGGGTGCTCAGCCAGGATGTGTGTCTCGATCTGACAGCCCCCCACAGACACCATCACAGAATGGGAGGTCCCTTATTTGTTCAGCAGCCACCAGATAAATAACAACATTCTACACTGAGCTAAACACAGTCTGTCGGTCTGACTCTCTCTCTCTCTTCAACCCCTCTTCCTTCACTCGCTCTGTCTCTTTCTGCTCTTTCAGTGCCTTGACAGTTATGTGTATCTTTGTAGCTCTCTCTGTTTACAGTACCTGTCTCCTGTTCATACACCCACAGGCTAGATCTCTCTCTCTTTCTCTACTGTACCTCCCTCTATCTCCCTCACCATTTCTATTCTCCCGCTCGCTCTCCTTTCTCCAAAATATTTCAACAGAGAGACATCCAGAGAGTTATCGCCTGTGTTTCCAAGTGATTCGAGTGATTCACTAAAAACTCTAACCATCCCGAACATGTTTTTGGAAGGCTTTTCAGACAAGCTTACACAGTCTTTCTCTCTCTGCAGCAAGTATCTGCCCTGGCCCTCCCTCCACCAGTGCAGATGCATGGTGTATGATGGCTAGAATGAAGTCATCTCAGCCTCTCCTATCCCACTGGTTACATCCCCCATTGATCAGTGTTAAAGCTTTCACTCCAGAGGGCCCGCTAAAGCCCAGCGGCTGAAATTTATGGAGAACATTAGACCTGCCTGCAGATCGTACTGTTGGATACATCATAGTGAAAGAGTGTGACACTAGAGTGTTGCTGTGTTGGGGTGTTGTAGTGAGTTGGTGTGGGATGTAGCAGGGCTGTAAGTTATGACCGCTTTAATTAGTATTTGTTAAGTGATGATGGTTAGGTCATCTCCATCCCTCTAGAGTGGCTCTGTAGTTACACACACACAAATACGTAAGCAGAGGCACAGGCACAGATAGGGCTTTAGCCTTTCCAGTCTCCAAAGTGCCCTTATCAAATCAAATTGTATTGGTCACATACACATATTTTAGCAGACGTTATTGCGGGTGTAGCGAAATGCTTGTGTTCCTAGCTCCAACGGTGCAGTAATATCTAACAATTCACAACAATACACACAAATCTAAAAGTAAAAGAATGGAATTAAGAAATATGTCAATATTAGGACAAGCAATGTCAGAGTGACATTGATTAAAATACAGTAGAATAGAATACAGTATATATATATATATATATATATATATATATATATATATATGAAATGGGAAAAGCAGTATGTAAACATTATTCAAGTGACTAGTGTTCCATTATTAAAGTGACCAGTGATTTCATGTCTATGTACACAGAGCAGCAGCCTCTAAGGTGCAGGGTTGAGTAACCGGGTGGTAGCCGGCTAGTGATGGCTGTTTAACAGTCTGATGGCCTTGAAATAATATCTGTTTTTCAGTCTCTCGGTCCCATATTTACTGCACTTGTACTGACCTCGCTTTCTGGATGATAACGGGGTGAACAGGCCGTGGCTCGGGTGGTTGATGTCCTTGATGATCTTTTTGGCCTTCCTGTGACATCGGGTGCTGTAGGTGTCCTGGAGGGCAGGAAGTGTGCCCCCAATGATGTGTTGGGCAGACCACACAACCCTCTGGAGAGCCCTGCAGTTGCGGGCAGTGCAGTTGCCGTACCAGGCGGTGATACAGCCCGACAGGTTGCTCTCAATTGTGCATCTGTAAAAGTTTGTGAGGGTCTTAGGGGCCAAGCCAAATTTCTTCAGCCTCCTGAGGTTGAAGAGGCACTGCCTTCTTCACCACACTGTCTGTATAGGTGGAACATTTCAGATTGTCAGTGATGTGTACACCGAGGAACTTGAAGCTTCTACATTCTCCACTGCGGTCCCATCAATGTGGATAGGAGCGAGCTCCCTCTACTGTCTCCCGAAGTTCACGATCAGCTCCGTAATTTTGTTGACTTTGAGGGAGAAGTCATTTTTCTGGCATCACTCCGCAAGGGCCCTCACCTCCTCCCTGCAGGCTGTCTCGTCATTGTTGGTAATCAGGCCTACTACTGTTGTGTCGTCTGCAAACTTGATGATTGACTTGGAGGTGTGCATGGCCACGCAGTCATGGGTGAACAGGGAATGCAGGAGGGGGCTGAGCACAAACCCTTGTGGAGCCCCTGTGTTGAGGATCAGCTAATTTATTATGATATTTGTGAGGAAGAACAAGGCTACTCTACAGGCAATGAGCACTCTGTAGACAGGCTGCCCTCCAAAGGGATGGCGCAGTGCCGACAAAAATGCTTTCCATCGATCCTACAATCTCCGCTGTAAGTAGGTCGTATGATTTAGCTTGCTCTGGTCTCCAGAGAAGTGACATGATATATCACTAGTTGATACTGGCTGCTAACATGAATGACTTTCAGCTCCAAATGCATGTGTAAAACGCAGTTTATTTCTGTAGCCTATCTTGCATCATAGTTTATGGCTGTAATGGCCACTACATTTGCACAGCTATTGTGCAAGCATTTTCACGAGTGCTCACACGTGCTTGTGCGTTCGTGGGGGTTGCAAGTTTTGTACCACTCATTTTTTTGGGGTCGCAGGTCTAAAAGTTATAAAACCGCTGAGATACATGAGATTGGGAACAAATGGTAAGGTTGGTAGGCTACAGTTTTTGTTACAGTCTTTTATTTGGACTGGGATTGTGTTAGTCTTTGTTAAAAATTGCAGCATTTATTCCAGTTCAATATTGTTCTGCAAAATATTTGAATCATCAGATTGCTGCTTTCCCTTCTTCTTGTAATAATTCCTCAACAAGTCTGTGACTGTGGTTGCATGATCTGTGCACGTCCCTGTGTCTGCACACACACACACACACACACACACAGCAGGGGTTGGAATCAGCTCAGAACTGAACTGAAAATAGCAAAACATTTCAAGGAACAGAAACGGAACTTGGAGCAAAAGTGATCTATACTGTTCCGGAACATAACCATTATTTTAAAAGCATGGGAACCGGTTAATAGCTTTATATGACGTTCCAGGCATTTTTAGTCGCACAATGAAACACAACAAAGCACCTATGCAAAGCCTTATTCCAGTGTCTGCCTGGAAGCTGAACATTTTTGCCTGTGCATGTACATGTTTAGGCTACCTGCCCGAGCTTGATTGAAAAGATAGGGAGACAGATTTTTAATTAGCTAGAGAATAATGGATTCACTTTTTCAAAGCTAGTTAAGGATACTACACACGTTGTTATCACGTTCCACGTTGGATTTATTAACTATAAAAAGGGAAGACGTGTTTTCAATTTTGGTGCCGCTCTGCACACACAAACTTGTTAGCTATCTAGCTCAAGCTTGTTAGCTAGCTAGATCATAGGACATTCAAAGTTCCTCCATAGAAGCCACTCCTCCTAGGTATAAATCTGTGGACCTAATTCAGATAAAGCATGTCATAACAAGATGACCAGCTCTTCAAGCCTCCTCCTCCACCCTCTCTCGCTCTCTCCCCACCCGTAGCCATAGGCTACACTTGTCTGTCCATTACGCATGTGAACAGCTAACTCTAACCGCACTGATTTGTGAAGTCATTTAATGAGCTAAATGTAAAAACATTTAATTTCACAGGTTAAAAAAGGGACAGAAAGGAACCTTTTGGCAGTCAAACTGATTCAGAACTTTAATTTGCTGATGGGAACAGCGGAACGAAACAACAAAAAAAAAGTGTTGGTTCTGTTCAGAAAGAAACAATTGGAAAATACTTTTGGTTCCAACCCCTGACATACACACAAGCAAATGCACGCACACGCACACATGCCTAAGCCATGTATAAGGTGCATAAATGCAGACAGGTTGGGATACAGTATCTACAATTCTGTGTGTGGCCACTTCCTGTTATTTGAATATGATTGAATGCTGTTTGAATCTCATTTGATTTAGTAAAAAGTCTGTCTGTGCATGAAATCACACTCTAGGTGTTACATACAGAACTCACAGGTTTATTTGGTTTACTTATTAAAGGTGATTTGTGGCCTGGCTGGGAAATCGTTGTGCTGAGTATTTCCTGCTCCTGTTTATTGCAAGCCGCTTTCTATTATGCTAAATCCCTGTGAATGAGAGGTTGACATGGGATACCTCAGCAATATTGCTCAGGCTTTGGTAATTAAGTTTACAGATGAAATATCTGAATGCAGGTGAGGGCGGAGTCCGAAAACTCACAGAGCTGTGTGGGGAAAGTGCTGAGGTAAACAGTTTTCCAGTTTTCTCCCCTGCACAGGTTTAATGTTGCTGGGCACGGAGGAGAACCCCCAACTAAAACAGCAGGGGTGCGGCGGTGGGCCAGAGGAGGGGGTCAGGGAGAATTTATGAAGTTATTGATTGGTCCGTTTGGCTATCGCTAACCTTGGCCGTCACGCAGGCCCAGCAAAAGCTAATACAATTTTTCAGGGGGTCTTTTTTCATTGTATTTTTTTCTGCACACTCCGCCAAATATTAATCTCCTAATTTTTTCTTTTTTATCCCAGACAGAGGGGGAGAATGAATGCCTCTGTCCGTGCAGGGCCATGGTAAATAATTAAAATCTAAAATTGATTGTTTGCGCCTGAGCCGGGATTTATGGGATTGGGGCTCCACCGCACCCCCCGGGGGACCCACTCCCACGTCTGCACACCACCATCGTTCCCGTGTGCTAAGCATTTTTTCACATTATTCCTCACCTAATATGCTAAGGAGAGGAGGGGATGAGGGGAAAAGATGTAAGGGGTGTGTTTTGTTAGATGACTTCTATGGTATTTTATTATTTTTTGCAAATCAATGGATCGGAACCTTCCCCCCCATCCCTCCCGCCACATGCCTCTAATATTTATTTTTATGTCCTGTCAATAAATATAACAAGGTTAGTTTTATATCAGTTTACCCGGTGAATTAAATTTGGGGGAAGTTATAGTTGTTATGCCCGAATAAAAAAAAATGCGATCGATAAGGGGGAAACTAAAGCCCCCCTCCCTTTCTTCCTCCCCTCCCCTCCCCTCCCTCTCTTCATTCCTTCCCCTCACTGTTCCTCTCACCTCCTAACGCTCTCCACTGTAACGCAGGGGAAGATGGAAGATTTAATGTATGTTACACAGTTGATATGGGTAATTCTTTACCTCTTGACTTAAGAATTATAACCCTCCCCCCTCACCAGCCCCAGCCCCTCATCCCTCCTGTCTGAGTTACAAACGGGGGAAACGTCATCGGCCCCCCAACTGTGGTAGCACCAAAGACGTCTTGCCTTCCTTGCCTGTCCACACGACTAATGCACTCTGGGAAAACATATTATGGTCCTTCAGTTAAATAAATGAGGGGGGAATTGTTCCTTGTGTAACGTGTTTGTTTTTTACAACGAGGTCCGTTGTGTATGTATATGGGTGTTGTGGTAACGATAATTTACTTCCTGTATTCCTAGCACATCAAGATGGATCTCTTAACACCTGTGGCTTTCTTCTTTACGTGCGCTCTAAAATAACCATGGACCTTTGTCACTATAGAAGATACTCGATAACAATCATTATCCAATCGTAAATGGGTTTGATTGCCATATACTGTACTGTATGTCTAGTATCCTTCTTGATGACCATGTTTCCCTAAAATTAGTTTCTCCTAAATGTAGTGTACGTTCTTGATCTTTAACTCTGTATGCCACTGAATGCTGTTGCCCTATCTACAGTGCTGGCAAAATTCAAATGTCCTCCATATTCTTCCTAAAGTGTTTTCTGTGAACGCCGAGATAACCTTGGTAGTTCTATCTTAATAATTAAAGGATTGTGGTATGAAGTGCCGCTCTATTCCTTTATTTATGAGAGACCCATAAGAGAACCATCTACACAGTAAAGTGATTGTGTTAAAGCTATGAGAGTCCTTGATCTTTCGCACAAGGGTTTGAATTTCCAGGCCGTTTTGAATATCAATGCAGTGCCACCCCCATGCCCCCCTGCCCACACCACTGGCTCTGCTCTACGTACCATGCAGATTATCATCAGACCTTTAAAGTCTCTCTGCGAGTAGCTGTGATCCAACACACATCAGTCACACACACGCGCACGCACGGACATAGTGTATGAACATATACGCACACACACATGCATGAACATACACACACAAACACACGCACAGGCATACAGTACTGTGTCCCATGCACACATTCCCTCTCTCTCTCACCCCCCCCCCCCCCCCACACACACACACACACACACACCTCTCCATCACACACACTTCCCCACCACCTACACCAGCAACACCAATGATTCATCAACGTGGCTAACTGCGGCTACCTAATCCGTCAATCCTGGTGTAATTCTCCCATGCATCAGTGGCACACGTATGTCGGCAGCGGCACAAAGACCAGGAGCCTCCACCGCCGGGGCCTTTGCAGAATCAATTACTCCCTGGGCGGGCGTGTCGGGAAGAGGGTGAGAGCCCATACATCCACCGGGGAATCATTTTGGAGAGACGGGAGATAGAGAAGGAACAAAGGGGAGGCAGGCAAATCTGGGTTCAAATACTATTTGAAATCATTTCAAATACTTGACTGAGCGAGTTGGGCTTGATTGAGCTTGCCTGGCACGATCAACCAATGGAATAGTCGCAAAAAGGCAAACCCCATCCATCTGCTCAAGCAAATGCTCAAAGAATTTGAAAGATTTCTAAGAGGATTTGAACCCAGGTCTGGAGGGGAGGGCTGCTTGCACCAGGCCCATCCACCACAGCCAGCAGCGAGAAGTCCTAATCCTCATGGTAACGCGGGGGTCCCCATCACCTCACATTACTGCGCCGATACACTTCTCAATCCGCCAGGCCGCGTTCTCATTAGATCTGAATTAGCTCACCCTCCCTGAGCCCGCTGCCAGATTGCCATGATCACAAGCACAGTGGAAAACAATATACCTATTCCACAGACAGTACCACACAGAGTCTGTTGTCACCCACAAGGATATCTATTGGGCTGCTGTGGTTATGTTAGAGCTGAAAGTCTAAAGTCCAAAAATATCAACTGAATCATGGGGTTTGTAGTTGATTTTAAATAAAGGATGAAGCAATCAGAGTGAAAGCTATTATATTATAATTATATGTGTGTTGATGTGAGAGCGATGGGAAGAGAGAGTTTGTGTGTGTGTGTGTGTGTGTGTGTGTGTGTGTGTGTGTGTGTGTGTGTGTGCACACGTTCAAGTGCGTTTCAGTGTGTTTGTGAGTGCACGTGGTGTGCATGCATGTGTATGCGTATGCCCAACAATATATCACAGTCTCACGTCATTTCTTGATGTCCTTGGATAAACATCTATTTTTGACCAGTAAACTGACTTAATCTCCTGACGTCCTGTATTTAGGCACGCAGGTCCCGCATCAGTTCCAGATGATTTAGGCTCATAGAAAACAACTCTACAGTTAAGTTAAGGCATGGAGTCCAACTGGGTTGAGTTAAGAGTTAAAGGAACATTTCCAAAATGTTCAATTTCATATTCATCATCTCCAGCACCACCCCAACATCAACTAATGTGAAAATGACACGTTTCAATGTTTTGTAGTAGAATAAATAAAGGAAGATAAGTGTTTCAAATGACATCATCGGTGTGCATCTTCTCATTTTAGCCAGTTATGAGTAGGAATTGTCTACTAATTGATTGATGATGTCATTGGAAACACTTATCTTCCTCTATGTTTTTTACTACAAAACATAGAAAAGTGCAATTTTCACATGTTGATGTTGGGGTGGTGCTGGAGATAATGAATATGAAGTTTAAAATGGTGGTTTGGGATAGAGGTAAGACAGAAATAACTCTAGGGTGAAGTACAGGCATTAAAGTTTGGGATCGGGCTACATTTAAAAAAATATACAGTACCATTCAAAAGTTTGGGGTCACTTAGAAATGTATTTTTTGTCCATTAAAATAACATCAAATTGATCAGAAATACAGTCCAGACATTGTTATTGTTGTAAATGACTATTGTAGATGGAAACGGCAGATTTTTTATGGAATATCTACATAGGCCTACTTTGTCCGCAAAACACCAGTCTCAATGTCAACAGTGAAGAGGCAACTCCGGGATGCTGGCCTTCTAGGCAGTTGCAAAGAAAAAGCCACATCTCAGACTGGCCAATAAAAAGAAAAGACTAAGATGGGCAAAATAACACAGATACTGGACAGAGATATGTCTTTTTCTTTTCAACTCTGCCTAGAAGGCCAGCGTCCCAGAGTCGCTTCTTCACTGTTGACGTTGAAACTGGTGTTTTGCGGGTAATATTTAGCAAAGCTACCAGTTGAGGACTTGTAAGGCGTCTGTTTCTCAAACTAGACACTAATGTACTTATTATCTTGCTCAGTTGTGCACCGGGGCCTCCCACTCCTCTTTCTATTCTGGTTAGAGACAGTTTGTGCTGTTCTGTGAAGGGGGTAGTACACAGTGTTGTACGAGATCTTCAGTTTCTTGGCAATTTCTCGCATGGAATATCCTTCATTTATCAGAACAAGAATAGACTGACGAGTTTCAGAAGAAAGGACTTTGTATCTGGCCATTTTGAGCCTGTAATCAAACCCACAAATGCTGATGCTCCAGATTCTCAACTAGTCTAAAGAAGGCCAGTTGTATTACTTCTTTAATCAGCACAACATTTTTCAGCTGTGCTAAAATAATTTCAAAAGGGTTTTCTAATGATCAATTAGCCTTTTAAAATTATAAACTTGGATTACCTAACACAACGTGCCATTGGAACACAGGAGTGATGTCACGGCTGTCAAAAGGAGGAGACCAAAGTGCAGCGTGTGTTTCGTTTCACATTTTATTTACTCTGTGAAACTATGCAATACATCAAATAACTGATTAGACAAAACAACAAACTGTGACGCAGAGAAACAAACACTACTCAAAAATAATCACCCACAAAACCCAGGAAGAAAAACCCCTACTTAAGTATGATCTCCAATTAGAGACAACGAGGACCAGCTGCCTCTAATTGGAGATCATCCCAAACAAACCAACAGAAATACAAAAACTAGAACCTAAGAACATAGAAATAGAACACATAGAATAAACCCCCTGTCACGCCCTGACATACTCTACCATAGAAAATAACAGTTTACCATGGTCAGGATGTGACAAGTGATGGTTGCTGATAGTGGGCCTCTGTAGATATTCCATGTAGATATTCTATTAAAAGTCAGGTGTTTCCAGCTACAATAGTCATTTACAACATTAGCAATGTCTACACTGTATTTCTGATCAATTTGATGTTATTTTAATGGACAAAACAGTTGCTTTTCTTTAAAAAACAAGGACATTTCTAAGTGACCCCAAACTCTTGAACTGTAGTGTATTTTATTAATTTAGCAGACGCTCTAATCCAGAACGATTTACAGTTAGTACATTCATCTTAAGATAGCTAGGTGGTACAACCACTTATCTCAGTTGTAGTAAGCACATTTTCACTCACTAAAGTAGCTTACAGCAGAAAAACAGAAAAACAACTCCAGGGTTAAGTTTAGCTTTTAAGACTGTCGTTGCTAACTCACTGTGGACATATGGTGCAGTGGTCTAAGCAGCGAGCTCCTACTCCATAGACCATGTGTTTAATTACAGCTCCAGGCACTTGTTTAAAACATTTTTGCCCTCTAGTGGACGGTTTTGATAGCGTCTCCCGACGTCCTTGGAACCTGTAAAAAGGTCAAATCTCACCTTGAATCTGGAGTGTTCTCTTTGCGTATGCCTGTGCGTGTGTGTGTTGTGTGTGAGAGAGGAGAGATACGGTTATGTGTTAAAACATGGAGAGAGAAAAGCTTCACCTCTGTTGACACACCTGCCCAGCCCACATCCTCCTCCTCTTCTCCTCACCACTGTCTCTCACCAAACTGTGAGACAGTATCACCAGAAGGCTCTGTGCTCAAATATTGATATTATACACAGAGTATACCAAACATTAGGAACACCTTCCCTCAGAACAAGTTCATCAGGGCTGTTGACTCCAATGCATCTCACAGTTGGCTGGATGTCCTTTGGGTGGTGGACCATTCTTGATACACACGGGACAACTGTTGAGGGTAAAAAAAAACAGCAGCACTGCAGTGTCTTTGAACGGGGTATGGTAATGGGTGTACCTGGTAATATGTGTCTTGCCCATTCACTCTCTGAATGGCACACATACACAATCCTTGTTTCAATTGTCTCAAGGCTTAAAAATCCTTCTTTAACCTGTTTCCTCCCCTTCATCTACACTGATTGAATAAGGGATCATAGCGTTCACCTGGATTCACCTGGTCAGTTATTATTATTATTATATCATTAATACTTAATTAATTAATAAAAAGTATAATTACTACATAATAATTGTTCTAATTGTAATATATTATATATTGGTATTATATATTGATATTGATATATTGACATTGAGTGCAGCTTATGATCAAGAAAAACTGTTCTCTGTTTATTAAAACTCAAATATAGAGATATATTCTTAGAAGTACATTTACGGCTACACATACTTTTTTGAGGAATAATGTACAGTATTTTCCATTTGTGGAACAGTTTTGAGAAGAAAATAAATGTGGATGAGTTTTACAGACTTCATAGAATGACATTACAAGAATATTATAAGATAAAATTCTCAATCACTCAGAGCATCAGAAGTGACATCAGTCAGAAGTGTTGTCCTTGAGCAGGGTCACAACAAACATTCTGTTTTGATTCATAGGGGCATTCCACAATCAGTTTTGGAAACTACTTCTTCTTCTTCTGAGCGTGGATGATTTGTCATGTATTTCTGTTTGGAATAGTGGGTGAAAACCGACAAACACATTTATGCTGGATGTGTTCAATTGTAATTCAGTGTTTTTCATGTTGCTCTTCAGTTGGCCCCATGCTGTTTCTGCCACCCCAAGCATCACAGATAGAAAGTGTTGATCTTTAAACCATGAAAAACTGGCATTACTCAATAATGTGTACAGTGTTGTCCACCACAAACAACAGTGGCCAAAATATTGTCCTCTATGTAGATAAAATGTGCCTAAAATTTCAATTAAATTACAGCAAATAAGTAATTTGAGTAGGATATGAGTAGGAAAGTAATTGATGAATAATCACTGGTCTTGTAAAAGGAACACGTGTAAATGGCTCTTCACAAAACAATAACAGTCATGTTAATTGAACCACAACTTCAAGAAAAAGCCTGATATATTAACAATCATGACAATGAGAAAGCTTGATTAGTAAAAAGCCATTTGAATTACATAAGAAGCATTTGTTATGGCACTTTATACAATAAGCAATGGAATAACTAAGACTAAATATATTGTAGAAGCCCATGCATGGAAGGAGCTTAATTTATGTGAAGGATGCATGTCCAGCCTACTCTTACTGTATAGTATGCTCCTTGATGATTTTAAATACATATAATTTCAACCTGGTTTCAGAGCACTACGTAATATTCTTTACCTAAATCTGAGACACTCCATTTAGTATGATATGTTACATTTCCTATGGTATGTATTCATTTGTGGATGTCCATCATCCATTTTGTATGAAATGTTACGAATGTCCAAAACATACAATATGTTACAAGTTTGCAAAATGTTCATTGTATTATGAATTAGCAAAAACGAATTTTAACTAGGTGGCTAACGTTCGCTAGCTAGCAAACGTTAGCTAGACTAGGGGTTAGGGCTTAGGGTTGAGGTTAGGGTTGAGGCTAGGGTTACGTTTAGGTGTTAGGGTTAGGTGAAGGGTTAGCTAACATGCTAAGTAGTTGCAAAGTAGCTAAAAAGTAGTAAGTCATTGAAAAGTTATCTAAAATTTTAAAGTTGTCCGTGATGAGATTCAAACTCGCAACCTCAGGGTTGCTAGACGTTCGCGTTATATGCCCACCCATCTGGCCCGCCCAACCACCCTACTTTTTTGCCTGAAGTAACCATCTGTCTTATGTAACCATACCAAACGTAACATATCATTCTAATTTGAGTGTCCCGAATTTACATGTACTATGTTGTGTCTATTCCATGATACCAGGCTGATCATTTTCAGAGAAGGGCAATAGTGTTTTTTCCTGGATGTGGGCGAGACGGAACCAGGTAGAGAGGAAAAGAAAAGGAGGGGGAGAAAGAGGGAGAACAGGAGTGTAGGAAAGGGGAGCAGGGATTGAAGGCAGAGGAGCAGGGAGGAGAGGGGACTTGAGGGAAGAGAACAGGGGAGGAGAGGGGACAGAGTGAGGACAGAGGAAGGCAGGGGAGGAGAGGGGAGAGAGGGGGGAAGGAGATGGGAGAAAGACAGTATCTCAGGGTTGGTTTGGGTCTCAGGTCATAAAATATCCATGGTGAGGAAGAGAAGGGTAGGACGGGGAGGAGAGGAAAGCCCAGAACCTCCCAAACTTCTACCCTCATCACCAGCATCCTGATTCCATCCTGAATCCACAGCACCTCAAATCACTGGAGACACTTTCTCGCTCTCTTTCTACACATACACACTCACATACTCTCCCACATACATTTGTAGTTAAATATTCCCCCTCTTCTTCATCTAGACCCCTCCTATGAACATCTATTAGTAGCTTACACCAGGCTGTATTAACATGTATGAAACTCTCCCTATACTATTAATAGAACATGTCCAAATCACTGCTGTCATATTAAGAGCTAACCGCTAAAGCACAGAGAGTTTAAGTGCTAACCGAGCATGCCTGGTTTATTATGCCTTGTGTGAATAATAAAATACTCTTCCCTCTCTCTCTCTCTCCTTTCTCCCTCTCTTGTTTTCACTCCCCACCACTCTCTTTTACATAGCAGTCTCTCAGCTCTCCATACATGGGTGAACTTGGCAGGGGCACTTTGTTTAAACACTGAGTAGATTGCCTTGTATCGTGAATATTTAACTTTCTCTGACAGACCGGGACTAACGTCGTTACGGGGAGATTAAGGGCCAGGATGATTACCTGAGGATGGGCTCCAGTAAGGACGCGCTTTCTTTCTCTCTCTCTCTCTCTCATACTCCCCTCACTCTCTCTTTTCTCTCTTTTGTGCAGAGGAGAAGGACTCCTTGGAAAACGTCTTTATGTAACACAAGCAGCGTTTGGAAAGCCAGGTGACGTGTCCTGCTAAACTGTGTGTTCTGCTTCTTCCGTCTTCCCTCTAGTAGATGATTCACTTCCTCCTCGCCTCATGTGCTCAGTTGAGTGTTAGCACTGCATGTTATTAAACCACACTTTTACTATCCCATATTTCCCTTGTCATGTGTGTCCGCTTGCCATGGACTCAGGGGCCATATTCTAAAAGCGTCTCAGAGTAGAAGTGCTGATCTAGGATTAGGTCCCCCAAGTCCATATAACCGTACACATGTTCATCTAAAAAGGCAAAACCGGTTCTTATATCAATATTCCGACTCTGAGAGTTTGTGAATATGGACCCAGACCTCAACTCCGATTGTGATCAGCGTTAAGGTGTCTATGTGCATTTCACATTGTCCTGGGCAGATCTTCAGAGCATAGGCAAGCATACACACTGTAATGCTGTATCCTATCAGAAACTGCCTCTGCATACAGTAGCCTACCCATAGACATGGCACTGGCTTCTCGGTCTTCTTCATTTCTCAACATGGATTTTGGACAGCCTGACAAGGCCATGGTTTATAATGGGGGAAAGGCTGCTCCCTCACTTAAGCTGCTAGGCTTTTCCATAATTGTATCAGGAGGTCAAGGCCTTATGGCCAGACGGGCCACCACTGATTTCTCCCATTATTTCTGAAGGAAATTGATTATTGATTGGGAAAAGGCAGACCTGATTGAGTGGAGAGAGAGCCAGAAAGAGAGACAGAGACAGAAAGAGAGAGAAAGAGAGAGAGCTCAATAAAGGATGACTGAAGCGTATCATACCAGTAATGACAGAATTGGAATCGAAACGGAGAAAGCACACAATTTACGTAGGTTAATATTGACTCCATTTCCTCCGAAACTCTCTTTCCTCTGCCTTATTCCTCTCTCTTTCTTACTTTTGTTCTTTCTTTTTTTCTCTGTCTGCCCTGATAGGCTCTCTGTGTTCTTATATCCTCTTTATCAGTCCCCGCCCCTCTCTCTGTCTATCTTTCTCTCTGACTGCACCAGGCGGCCGGTGCAGTCAGACACTTGCACATGAATGGTGCATGGGGTAAGTTCTTGCCGTATTGACAGGTCCCTTGCATGTCCCGGCCCCTCCAGACAAGCCAAGGTTGGGTTTAATCTCAATGTCTAAGAGAAGGGCTCCGTAAAGCAAATCACCCACATTGAGCAAGCAGGTCATGCATTATTCAGAGTTAATATTTTTCCTAATATACAACCTGGCCCCCCCTCGACTGCTCCTTACTCCCCCTCCCACCGAACCACCACTGCCCTCATCAGCGACAGATTGCCTCAGGGCGACTACTATTCCTGATTCACACTGCCGAACTGAACCACACTGTGCCAAACAATACAGATTTTTTTTTTTTCACAATTTTTTTTTTTTGCACGGTCACAGTAACTATGGTGGACGCATAACCAGGCCAGTCCAGTACAGGTCAGTTTGGCTTGGTTTGGCTCTATAGTGTGAATCAGGCTCCAGATTCCTCTCTATTTGCCCACTCCTTAAACTATACAGGGGTTGACTGGGGGAGCGATGTGTGCGTATAACGATAACATTCTAGGTCTCCCTATAGGGCTTTAGGACTGTAATGACATCATGGATGAATTATTCATTGACATGCAGTACCAGTCAAAAGTTTGGACACACCTATTCAACCAAGGGTTTTTCTTTATTTTGACTTTTTTCTAAATTGTAGAAGAATTCCAAACTATGAAATAAAACATATGGAATCACGTAGTAACCCAAAAAAGTGTTAAACAAATCTAAATAGATTTTAGATTTCAGATTCATCAAAGTAGCCACCCTTTGCACACTCTTGGCATTCTCTCAACCAGCTTCATGAGGTAGTCTGGTACTGTAGGTCTGTGTAAAGTAATCAGTAGGGATCTGAACAGTGAAAGATACTATCTCTGTTCTTTTACTGATTCTTTCACTATCTCTGTTCTTTTACTGATTCTTTCACTATCTCTATTCTTTTACTATCTCTGTGGTTCTTGTTCCTGAATACTAAAGGGTTTTGAGTGATATTAAACGTCCATACAGGGGCAACGATGAAAAAAATCTTAAGTAAAAGTCCTTTAACAAATGTCTTCCTGGTTATTGTGTGTGTGTGTGTGTGTGTGTGTGTGTGTGTGTGTGTGTGTGTGTGTGTGTGTGTGTGTGTTCGTGTGTTCGTGTGTTCGGATTGCTGGTTTGTGTACTTAGCCCCTGTGTCCTGACCTGCTACTAATTGGCTCCAATGCAGTGCACCCCTCCACACCACTTCACAGAGGCACAGGGTGTTCCCCCTACCCTTCCATCCTATCCCCTCTGCCCCCTCTCCTACTCACCCCTACCACACTCAGGGGGTCCTGCTTGATCCCCAACCCCCATCCCCCTCTCTCTACCCTGGGCACCTGCTTCTTGGGCTGCATGTAGGAGGTGGAACACGCTCTACAATGTATGAACCATCACACATCTTTTAAACCAAAACATAAGGCTATTACGGGTTAATCATAACTCTTGATCTATGTGATTGCAAGTTGCTCTGCATAAGAGTGTCTGCTAAATGACTGACATGTAAATGTGTGTAGTGTATACTACCTGGTAGAATAAAGGTTCTGATCAAATATGTATTTGTTAATTAAATGAATGGAAACCTCACTATTCCACTTCAGTTGTTATTGATTTGGCACTCGAGTGCATATTTCCTGTATTGCTTGATAAGGACATAGGAAGCTTTTAGGTCTGATAGCCAGCTCATGCCCCACAGAGTTTCCTCCCCATTCAAGGTGGAGAGCTCAGCCACGTATGACCTAAGGGGCCACTTACAAACACATGAATATGCCCCCACCCAGACACAAAGAGATGCCACTTTAGACACCTGCAGAAGCTGTCACACACACACACACACGCACACACACACACACACACATGCGCGCAGACACATGCGCGCAAACAACACATATGCACATATGCTAGCCCACACACACGCACACGCACGCACACGCACACGCACAGACACTGTGGACACAAGCACGGCCAAGCAAGGTGTCTCATGCGTGCATAAACATAGTCACAAGCTCTTCCACACACATGCAAACACTTGTCCGCACACACGCACACAAACACCCATGCACACACAAACGCACACGTGCACAGACACTCACCTTAATTGGCCCACCAAGCATCTCTTAAAAAGCCTTTGAGAGAGAGGATGAGAGAGAGAGGGAAGGAGGGAGGGAAGAGAGGAGAGGAAAGTACAGGAGGAGGAGAGAGGTAGGAAGCGCAGTGTGTCTTTCTGGGTGTAATTACAGATGCAGATGCGCGTTGCCACTTGCAACATGGCTGAATTAATTTCCATCCTCCCTGCCATGCCCTCCCCGGGGAGACACCGACAGAGAAGGGGGGAGGAGTGGAGAGGAGGAGGGATATCTGGGAATCTGCATAACAAGCCAAGAGAGAAGGAGGGAAGAGAGGGGAATGGAAGGGCAGAGGAAATATGGGGAGAGAAAGGGTGAGGAGAGGTGGTAAGATAGAATATGAGATGAGAAGGGGAGGGATGGGGAGAGAAGGGACGGAGGGAAGAGGAGAAAGAGAGAGAAAAAGGAGTGGAGAGAACGAAAGATAAGGGGAGAGGAGAAATAGAGAGAGAGAAGAAGAAGAGAAGGGGAGGAAGGAAAGCTATTGTGAGGAGAATAAATAAAAGATGATGGGAATATAACTGAGGAACAGTAGAGAGAGTCTCTGTCTGCAGATCACAACTTCTGTTTTGGGTTCCATGTTTTAAACCAACACAATTCAAAAGAGACGGTGTACTGTGTATCCAGATCGTTGCTTTCTACATTTCCACCATTCATTCAGAGAAAGGACTACGTCAGTCTAAAATAACTCTGGTGTTTTTTTCTAAATGTCTCTCTCCCAGTCATGTATATGATTGATTAAGGAAAGCCTGGCACCAGGTCCCCCAGTGTGTCTATAGTAGTGACAGCTCATGACCACCAGGGGCTTACCACTCTGTAGCACAGTGTGTGTCCTGCATATGTGTGTGTCCTGCGTATGTACGTGCGTGCTTGTGTGTGTGTGTGTGTCCTTGCCTGTGCATGCTAATATTCCTGTGTATGTGCGCGTGCACACACACACTCCCCCTGTATGCCCACCTGGCTTCCCTCCCTCTTCTTTGCCAGCCAGTGAGAGAGGAGAGGCAGCCAGACCGATTAATTATCTCTCTGCTAATTGAATGTAGAGGGACTCTACTGGGACGGGTCATTAAACTGATGCAGTGTTTGTTTGTCTCCACTGTTTATCTATCCGCAGCTAAGAGATACATCAGACGCGGACCAACACATGCAGATCTGGCAACTTACAACACGGACACAGACGCAAGTTGCCACGTACAGTACCAGTCAAAAGTTTGGACACACCTACTCATTCAAGGGTTTTTCCTTATTTTGACTATTTTCTACATTGTAGAATAATAGTGAAGACATCAAAACTATGAAATAACACATATGGAATCATGCGGTAAACAAAAAAGTGTTAAAGAAATCAAAATATATTTTAGATTTTAGATTCTTCAAAGTAGCCACCCTTTGCCTTGATGACAGCTTAGCAAACTCTTGGCATTCTCTCAACCAGCTTCATTAAGAATGCTTTTCCAACGGTCTTGAAAGAGTTCCCACATATGCTGAGCAATTGTTGGCTGCTTTTCCTTCACTCTGCAGTCCAACTCATCCCAAACCATCTCAATTGGGATGAGGTCGGGGGATTGTGGAGGCCAGATCATCTGATGCAGCACTCCTCTCCTTCTTGGTCAAATAGCCCTTACACAGATAAGGCGGTTGGAAACAAAAATCTCCAATTTGGAATCATCAGACCAAAAGGACAGAGTTCCACTGGTCTAATGTCCATTGCTCTTGTTTCTTGGCCCAAGCAAGTCTCTTCTTATTATTGCTGTCCTTTAGTAGTGGTTTCTTTGCAGCAATTCGACCATGAATGCCTGATTCACACAGTCTCCTCTGAACAGTTGACGTTGAAATGTGTGTTACCTGAACTCTGTGAAGCATTTATTTGGGCTGCAATTTCTGAGGCTGGTAACTCTAATGAACTAATCCTCTGCAGCAGAGATTATTCTGGGTCTTCCTTTCCTGTGGTGGTCCTCATGAGAGCCAGTTTCATCATAGTGGTTTTTGGAGCTGCACTTGAAGAAACTTTTAAAGTTCTTGAAATTTCCTTATTGACTAACCTTCATGTCTTAACGTAATGATGGACCGTCGTTTCTTTTTGCTTATTTGAGCTGTTCTTGCCATAATATGGACTTTGGCTTTTACCAAATAGGGCTACCTTGTCACAACACAACTGATTGGCTCAAACGCATTAAGAAGGAAAGAAATTCCCCAAATTAACTTTTAACAAGGCACACCTGTTAATTCAAATGGACTCCAGGTGGCTACCTCATGAAGCTGGATCAGAGAATGCCAATAGTGTGCAAAGCTGTCATCAAGGCAAAGGGTGGCAACTTTGAAGACTCAAATATAAAATATATATTTTATATTTGGTTACTACATGATTCCATGTGTATTATTTCATAGTGTTGGTGTCTTCGCTATTATTCTACAATGTAAAAAAATTAAGAAAAATAAAGAAAAACCCTTGAATGTGTAGGTGTGTCCAAACTTTTGACTGGTACTGTATGTTTTCCAGAGCTGGATAATATGAAATGTTTACACCTCAAACCATTGTAAAGATATAGGCCAGTTGTGTACGGATAATTCAGCCAGGTCGCTCAAGATCCACTTCGAAATCCGACATCCTTCCAGACTGTTGTGGACGGGGGTGATGGATGGGCATAAAGCCATGAGCGACGACTCTGAGGGTCGCGTGTTCAATCCCAGTGGTAAGCACTCGTTTTATAAATGTTTTGTTTTAACCCTTTCCCAAACATTTACCCTTAACTTAACCATTCAGAAATAATGCCTAAACTTAACCATGGTGTTGTTTTTGTTTTAAACCTATCCCAAAAATTAAACAGTGACTACACTTCCTGATTTGGCCTCATTTTGAAGATTGTTCATTTAGAAAGCTAGTGGCCATGAATGAAGCCAAACGAGAGTTGTCATGGGGATGTGGATTGATGTGGGTGTGTTATATTCGCACATCGTAGTCACCAAAGCAACAACATAGCCATTTCCTCAAATAGTCAACTCCTAAAAAATCTTCAGAATTAATCTAAGATAAATCAAGAAATCTGTAACCGAAAGGTTGCTAGATCGAAACCCTGAGCTGACAAGGTTAAAATCTGTTGTTCTGCCCCTGAAGGAGGCAGTAAACCCGTGGTTCCTAGGCTGTCATTGTAAATAAGAATTTGTTCTTAACTGACTTGCCTTGTTAAATACAGGTAAAAAATATCAATTTAGGTGTTTTTGCCGAGGTCTTAGTCACATAAGTTTACATCTAGCTAGTGTTTATTGCAGTATTTCCAAAGTTAGAAAATGTGCATGAAAAACTAGTCTGTGCACTGCAGACAGTCTATTGAGTCGGGAAAGTCTGGCTGCGCACTGATGACTGATTTCTGAGAACAATAACATGTCTACAATTTAATCATCTGCAAGCTGTCAAACTATCGTAAATAAAGCACAAGCATACGTCCAAAGTTATGGCAAAATGGCTTAAGGACACCGAAGTCAAGGTATTGGAGTGGCCATCACAATCTAAACTATGTTGATCAGTGCCCAAAATCACTTGCTAGCTAGCTAAGTTCCAACTCTGTGTTTGTCAATGAAGCTAACAAGTAGTAGTGACGTGTTATCTTATGTAAACAAGCCTGAGGCTCTTCATAATGGGCAGGTCTGTCTCACTGTCTGGAGGTTTTGGCTGATATAATTGCACACGCTTTTTAGTTCTGCCCACAAAGTTTCTATAGGATTGAGGTCAGGGCTTTGTGATGGCCACTCCAATACCTTGACTTTGTTGTCCTTAAGCCATTTTGCCATAACTTTGGAAGTATGCTTGGGGTCATTGTCCATTTGGAAGACCCATTTACAACCAAGCTTTAACTTCCTGACTGATGTCTTGAGATGTTGCTTCAATATATCCACATCCTTTTCCTTCCACATGATGCCATCCATTTGTGAAGTGCACCAGTCCCTCCTGCAGCAAAGAACCCCCACAACATGATGCTGCCACCCCCGTGCTTCACAGTTGGAATGGTGTTCTTCGGCTTGCAAGCCTTCCCCTTTTTCCTCCAAACATAATAATGGTCATTATGGCCAAACAGTTCTATTTTTGTTTCATCAGACCAGATGACAATTCTGCAAAAAGTACAATCTTTGTCCTCATGTACAGTTGCAAACCGTAGTCTGGCTTTTTTTATGGCGGTTTTGGAGCAGTGGCTTCTTCCTTGCTGAGCGGCCTTTCAGGTTATGTTAATATATGACTCGTTGTACTGTGGATATAGACACTTTTGTACCGGTTTCCTCCAGCATCTTCACAAGGTCCTTTGCTGTTGTTCTGGCATTGATTTGCACTTTTCGCACCAAAGTACGTTCATCTCTAGACAGAACGCGTCTCCTTCCTGAGCGGTATGACAGCTGTGTGGTCCCATGGTGTTTATACTTGCGTACTATTGTTTGTACAGATAAACGTGGTACCTTCAGGCCTTTGGAAATTGCTCCCAAGGATGAACCAGATTTGTGGAGGTCTATCATTTTTTTCTGAGGTCAAGGCTGATTTCTTTTGATTTTCCCATGATGTCAAGCAAAGAGGCATTGAGTTTGAAGGTAGGCCTTAAAATACATCCACAGGTACACTTCGAATTGACTCAAATGATGTCAATTTGCCTATCATAATCTTCTAAAGCCATGACATTGTTTTCTGGAATTTTCCAAGCTGTTTAAAGGTACAGTCAACTTAGTGTATGTAAACTTCTGACCCACTGGAATTGTGACACAGTGAATTATAAGTGAAATAATCTGTCTGTAAACAATTGTTGGAAAAATTACTTGTGTAAGTAGATGTCCTAACCGACTTGCCAAAACTATAGTTTGTTAACAAGAAATTTGTGGAGTGCTTGAAAATCGAATTTTAATGACTCCAACATAAGTGTATGTAAACTTCCGACTTCAACTGTTTCGAACCTCAGTCGCACTCATTCTGCCACATTTAGTAGATAGGATGAGACTACAATAGTCTGTATCTTTCAAGCCGATTCACTTATCCTTTCTTCCATTTCCAACAACACCAGACGTTCGTTCTCCCAGTGACAAAGATAGATAGAAATAGAAAGTCGAACACATCAACACTGAAGGCCTGGATGGCTCATGCGTGCACACACAAACACACAAACTGACAAACACACACACTTCTTACAGACAGACCCCCCCCCCCCACTCATACTCTATGTACTCATTCTCTGAATACCATATTAATAGAATGTACGGGTGCTGTAATAAACGCTAAGCACTTTACGTGTGACGACGAGGGCCTTGGTCTCCAACATTAAGCCCACATTGTTTCAGTGCAAATGAGAGCCTCTCCAGGGGGAAGACAGTCACACACATATACACGCACACACACACACACAGTCACACACACACTTGCACTCAAACACACACACTGCGGCCCCTTGTCATCTTCAGCCTCCCTCCTCAATGTTGTTAGTGTCAAGTGACCCAAACCTCCATGTCAACGCAGTGACTCAGTGATATTGACGATGTCATCGTTGTCACCAGGGAGATTTTTCAGGGGCATGGGGTGGTGGATGACACAGTTGGATGACTGGAGGAGGCTGATGATGAATGGGTGCAATGGTGGCAGGGGTGGCATGACTTCGGGAAATGTGAGGAATGGTGTTTTAGTTACTGCTTTAAGCTTTCCGTTTGTGCTTTTCGTGAACGCTTTTACATTGAGAATTTGTCTTAGTGGAGTTACCATCATTTGACTCCAACAGCAAAGTCTCCTATCTCCAGATGTGAGTGCGTCTTTATTGTCAGTTTTCCTCAGCGGCGAGTCAATGATATTCCTATGCGTTTGCGATTAGGAGCGCATTCAGGCCTAGGGGCCATTGTTGGGCTGTGAAAGGCCAGAGCCGAGGCTGAGGCCGATTCCCCACATGCCTGCACACACATAATGGCCATTTCACAGCTCATCTGGGGGTAATGGAGCTTTGGCCCCCACCGATCGAGATGGATCGCTCCCAGATGGAGATAGAATGGGTGATCTGGGTAGATGGACGACGGCTGTGGAGGGGTGTTGAGGGGTGCAGGGGACCGACAACCCAACTTAGCACTGACTGCATTTGCATATTGCATTTCTAGAGAGAAGAGAGAGGGAGGCCATTGATTTAGAGGATGGCCTGCTTGTCAGAGCTAAGGCTTGGGGGTGAGAGATGGAGGAGGGGTGGAGAAAGGAAGAAAAGAGGAAGAGAAAAGAAGCAGAGAGAGGGAAAGGATGAAAATAGAGAGCAAGAGAAAAGGAGGAGAGAAAAATAGAGAAAGAAAGAAAGAATTAAGACAAAGAAAGAATGAACCCTCAGGGAAAAACTGGTTGAATCAACGTTATTTCCACGTAATTTCAACAACAAAAAATATATGCGATGACGTTGAATCAACGTGGAAAACTGATTGGATTTGCTAAAAGTAATCAACGTAAGGGAATTTTGTGTTTTTTCACCCAACTTTTAACCTAAATCGAATGACGTGGTGAAATGTTTTGTTCATTTCACATTGAAATTCACGTTAGTTGACAACTCAACCCAATGTAAATCAAAACTAAACGTTGAACTGACGTCTGTGCCCAGTGGGAAAGATCTTCTCTTCGAACCCATCATCACGGCCCCTTAATCTCTCCACGTAACAGGGCTGTGTGAATGAAATAAAACCTTTGTCCCACCTTTAATATAAACAAACATCAACGCAGCCGTGCTGGTATTTAGACCTTTCACACAATGTCTGTCAGACGTTATAAATGGCAGGCGGTGGATAACGTCGATATTTTCAGATTGGACCAAGTCTGTTGACTGGCTAAAAGGTCAGGGAGTAGTGTGAACGCTGATTGTTTTTACAACTGAAGTTTTCGGGTCATTTACTTGAAGTGTCTGTCTCAAACCTGGGCTGGGTTGCACGTTGACCTGTGTCTTTGGTGTTGACTTTATTCCCCTGACTTTTACAACTGCAGCATGATGTAAAAACTGTTTGACGACATCGTGTGACCCATTCAGTTCTGATGGCACACCTGACTGAGATGTCATCAAGCGCCAACAAAAAAAAAACAATACATTTCCAATCAAGTGTCAACCCATACATGCACAACATGAAAGCGCAAGTCAGAAACTCACTATCTGCAACTGATTGAATCCCAGCCTGAGAGTCTCCACATAGCCATGTATGGGGAGAAGAGTGTACACCACCACCCTGTTGAATTCACCTCTTATCCCTTTCAGTAGCGATGATCGGTTGCCAGAGATATAAGTACTGAGTTCGCCCCAACCGCTCAAAACAAGCTTTAATCTTAGATACCCATTCAATGTTCAATACAAAGCATTCAACATTCAATACACATGTTTATTAGCCTTTTCCATCTACTGACAGGGGCTTTCAGGTGTAATTGCTCTTCCTATGCCTCCTTTGTGGTTTATCCATTTCGTTTTCATACTAGGGCAAATCTACCTTAAGCCTGCCTCAGAGCCAGAAGATGCAAATATGTTTGTTTGTCACCTCATCCTGTGTGTGTGTTTGTGTGTGTGTGTGCGCGCGACACTGCACTCCTCATCTCCTCCTCTCTTCAAAGGCATTGAGTGCCGTCTCCCTCGCCCCCCCTCACTCACACTCCTCTCCCCCTCTTTTGTCTTAGTGTTCCATATTTAATGGGGTGGCTTGTATGTGGTGAGGAGAGGAGGGAGGGAGGAGGAGGGGGGAGGAGGAGGGGGGAGGAGGCACCTGAGGCTGGGGGCTGAGGCTTACTGTCTGATGCTGAGGTGGAGTGCCCCCCCCTCTCTCTATCTGTCTCTCTTTCTCTCCTCTGTCTTTCTCCACGGCCCTTTCAAGAAGAATCCCTGAGCATGAGATCAAAGGAAGCCATTGATGCCCCCTATTCTGTAGGGGAGATGGAGGGTCGCAATGACACCCACCCACCCATACACTCACCCACCCACCCACTTATCCACGTACCCATCCACTTACCCACCTACTGACGTACCAATGCCACTTTGACACTGGTGCCTTGGACTGTAAATGATACAGATGGACTGATGGGTAGAGAAAAGGAAAGTTAGCGATCTTTCTCAGTTGGAAATCGCTTTATGTCCTGCTTTGTCTTCTTCTTCTTCTGGCCTTCAGTGCCATGTATTCATGGTTGCAAAGGAAAGCCAAGCACCCCTCAAAAAAATTACCAAGAAAAAAATATATAAACTAATTTATCTTTTGTCTCTCTGTGTTTCAGGAATGTCCTTAAATTCCAAAAGGCTGCATGTATCTCACTGGAAAGGGCATCCAAGCGAAAAAAAAAAAAAAAACACTCCCCTCTTGTCTCAGTGTGTATAGCGTATTTATCTGATACTGTATGGTCAGAAAGAGTATAACATTGTCGCTGCCCGTAGAATTTAATACAAGGGAAGCCAGCGAGCATTTGTGTCACGCCCTGATCTGTTTCACCTGTCCTTGTGCTTGTCTCCACCCCCCTCCAGGTGTCGCCTATCTTCCCCATTATCCCCTGGGTACTTATACCTGTGTTTTCTGTTTGTCTGTTTGCCAGTTCGTCTTGTTTGTTCAAGTCAACCAGCGTTTTGCCTCTGCGCCTGCTTTTTCCCAGTCGCTCTTTTTCTCGCCCTCCTGGTTTTGACCCTTGCCTGTCCTGAATCTGAGCCCTCCTGCCTGATCACTCTGCCTGACTCTGAGCCTGCCTGCCATCCTGTACCTTTGCCACTACTCTGGATTATCGACCTCTGCCTAACCTGACCCTGAACCTGCCTGCCATCCTGTACCTTTGCCAAACTACTCTGGATTATCGACCCCTGCCTACCTTAACCTGTCGTTTGCCTGCCATGTTGCTGTATTAAACATTGTTATTTCAACACAGTCTGTATTTGGGTCTTACCTGAAATGTGATAATTTGGCCTCCCTTGATACATTTTTTAAATAAAATAATAGTTATTCAGCATTGAGCTAAACTGAGTGAGCTCAGCTGTGAATTGTCCTGGGGCACCAAATAACAGTGTCAAGGGAAGCCAGTTTGGACTTAGCTTCAGACCAATCACATCACAAACCAAATGTCATTATTGACAGAAAAAAACATGAATTGTTGCATCTCATTGTGTTATCATCCTCCAGTAGCTAGCTAGCTAAAATCATCCCTTTCCTAAATTAGCCATTGATAAAGATTTGGATCTGTGGTTTTACTTAATTCTCCATACTGGCCAATTATTATAACGGTGGTTCTGATCCAACCATAAATTCATACACTGTGCCCCTGGCCTGAGAGGATGGAAGTTCAATACGTACAGTAGCTAGATGAGGTATGCTAATGTTAACTAACTGGCCTGGCATATTGTTGCCAATGAAAGGAAGTTAGGCTAGCGAGCAAGTATTTTAGTCAAGTAGCCTAAGACAACAAAATCTAAAAGTGTGTACTGTATGACAGAGTCATAGACCCTTCAGGCAGCATGAAGGAGGAAGATGGCATTGGCGAGTCAACATGTTTTTTCTACTTGCACTCATGCGCACACACAGAAATCAATTCCGTGGACAGCCACATCATATTTAGCTGACGTTGATTGGACTAAATCATTTTTGGTATCTTTTAGTTGTCACTGTAATAGACTAAGCAGAGGTGATTAGATGATGTTGAAATGTTCAATTTGAAATGGTGCTGGAATAGTGGAGGCAGCTCCTGTTTTCTTTGTGACTTGTGGTAACTCTCCATGGTTCTAAATCAATAGTTGTTCAGTAGTCCGAAAATGTCGAAAACATTACCTTTCTTGACCGTGCTGTAGGTCATGTAACTGTTTGTTACATGCAACATGTTAAGTGGACTTCACCAGACAGATGTTGCTCTCTGGTTTTATGATGAAACAAATGTGTGGTTGAATGTATTCTGCCACTGTGTCTTATTGTCTCGGCCTTAGGCTTTAGGCCACGGTGTCGAGGCATATGAACTAACAGGTTATAGAGCAAACAACGCAATTATCACAACGCATAGGTGGAAATATGGCTTTTTTTTCTGGATTGGCTTCCCTGGTGATTTGACCCACACACCGCTACTGCCTTCCTTCCTTCCTTCCTTCCGTCCTTCCTTCCTTCCTTCCCTCCCTCATCCCTTACTCTCTTTCTCTCTCTTACTGTGGGGCCATCGAGCACATTGGCACCTGTCAAACTATGGGGCTGTTTTTATTGCTCGCTCTCAATCACCTACTTGCAAAGACCAGGAACACATGTTCCCTATTGATCACCAATCAATGATCAATTAAGCAAGCCATTTGTTCAATTAGAGCCACCTCTCCTTGGGACCTGGGGTTATTCAGGTATTTGATTTGAAGGACTGGCGAGGAATGGATATGCCTGCGTACTTGATCAGGAAGATTTGTGTCAGGCCTTTAGCTAAACACATCTTATAGGCCTACCAAGGTTGATCGCGGAGGTTTATTCGCTGTTAGTGACATCCTCTGCCAATAAAATACTTTCCTGTGTGGAATTCTGTTGGGTTTTTACAGGGCGTAGATCGTTAGTGTCCGATAATGGGACAACGTTAACCTTTAAGCGAAGAGTAAAAGATGGACTTAGCAAGTCTTACAACACTATGAGGAATTATGTTGGGTTTTTACAGGTTTAGGATTGTTCTTGTTCGATAATGGGACAATGTTAACCAATAATAGGAAATTGACCATTCAATGTTGTTGGACCATTCAATGTGGACTGTTTATAGAATAGAAAATGTTGACTATTTGATAGACTATTAGAAACAAATGTTTGACGGACTATCCAATATCGACTTCCCAAGATTTACTATTTGCTGGACTATTTGTTGGAGTAGCTACTTAAATCAACAGTGTATTAAGTTGTCTTCAGCTGGACTAGAGTAGAGATTCCTCAACTGCACACAGTAGAGAAATGTGGACACCCCTGTACTACCTCACCCACCTCACTCCCCCCAAAATCTCCTGCCCTGTCGTTCTCACCAAGGAAGGGGGCGCTCTGTCCCCACTACCCTGCACCTCAAACCCTCTGAACCCCCACTTTCTTCCTCCTCCATTTTTGGGGGATGATTGTTTATTTGGGTCAAATAGTCAGTTATCTCTGGGACGGGGGCAGAAAAAAGGGGTGTCTTCCTACCCCACATCTCTCCCCTTCTTCCTCCCTGGGCCTCCTCACGCCCCTCCCTTATTTTCCCCCCATTTAACCAGTCAGCAACAATCAGAGCTGACAGAGCGACGGGAAACAATCGGGCGGTGTCACCGGCAGGGTGACCTCAGAGGGGTGAGGGTGTCCGGGGGAGGCGAGGGGGGGAGGCCATGGGGGGACGGGGGCCCCAACAAAACCGCCACCCAGTGTCCTGCCTGACCCTTTGTTCCGTCCCGGGACACTTTTGCTCTCCTCTGTTTCCCCTCTCTCATTCCCTCTCCTCTTGTTTTCTTCATCACTCTCTCCCTCTTTGTTCCAAAGAGAGAAGGGGCAAAGGGGCCAGGCCGCGATAAAGTGAGTGACGGGCCACTTTTTCTCCGTTTTTTTTCTTCCTTTCGTTCATGGACGGTGTCTGTGACTGTGTGACTCCAGGGTCTTAATTGACAGTGTATGTGCGTGTTTGTGTTTGTGTGTGTGTGTGTGTGTGTGTGTGTGTGTAGCAGGGAAAGAATATGTGCGTGCTTCTGTGTGTGTCTGACTGCTTTGAGAGGGATTGTGGAAGTTTGTGGATGGAATTGCAGGAGGGGTGTGTGTGTGTGTGTGTGTGTGTGTGTGTGTGTGTGTGTGTGTGTGTGTCAGGGGGAATGGGGGGGTCTCTAGTCTGCTGTGTGACAGACTAGAGGTTTGCGACCCCTGCGTTGTCTGTCTGCACGCCTCGACCGGGTTCCCACGCGAAAGTGTGCTCTCACGGTCCCACGAATGTCTGACCGTTAGGACCACAGCACCCAGGGCCGCAGCAAGACAGACACCGATACCTTAAGCTTAAAATGCTCCACATACCTCCTCACGGACCGTCCCAGGGTTGTTTTTGTTTTGTTTTGACCCGATGACATCATGTTTTGTTTACATTGCCTAAACCGAAAGAATTGTACCCATTCCCAGGAACGCTTCATATGAAAAATAACATGTCACAATTTAAACTAAACATTTAATTACGGAGATATTTTTTTCCAAATGAGAACATTAAGAAAAAATATGAGGCACACAATGGGTCAAAAAAAAAGGTCTATATAATTTAGAACTGGAAGCAATGCTGCGTGGTTGACAGCGATTACAATTTTACTTTGATTTCACAAACTCTATGTTCACAAACTTGAAAGTTGACCTTTAATTAAAACAACGTCCCACAATCAGCAATAAATTCGGTTATATGGGTATCTGATGTAACTACAGAAGGATGTCAAACTATAGTTTATTTCATTCATTTGAATCCAATAAACACACTCACATCATTAGAGGTCATGGGCAAGCTAGCAATTAAAGCAATATCCCTTTCCTAACTGGGCTTATCATAATTATATTATAATTTGATCATTTTGGCACTGGTGTTATATGGATGATTGGTTAAGACGATGAGCGAGGGAAGAGAGCAAAGAGAGAGAGGACAGAGGGTGGGTGGAGGCAGAGGAGACAGAAGAGAGAGATAAGGAGGAGAGGGGGAATGAAAGAGGGATGAATTAGTGACGGAACAACAGCATAACGGAGGGGGGGGTGGTACATTCCAGGGTGATACAGCAGCATGCTGGTCTGGCATGAGGCGAGCGAGGGAGGGAGAAGGAGGGGGGTGGAGAGAAGGGATGGAGGGGGGTTCCGGTGTGGTGGGAGGTGACAAGGCCTCCCTTGCTGCAAACGAGACGACGTGGACAGATGGTGTCCCTCGGAGGGGCTGAGTGAGCCCCAGTTTTCACCTGCGGCCCCATGGGAAAAATCCACCTTCCTCACACATGGAGCCGGAGATAGGATAGGTTAGGAGAGGAGAGGAGAGGAGAGCCTGGAATGCTCGTGAAACACAACATGAAGGATGAATGGACACAAAACAAGGGGATAGATGGAGGGATGAAGACAGAGGGAGAGAAAAGGGAGGATGGTGTGGAAAATATAATAGGAGAAAAGGGGGGTTACAGTATAGAAATGGGGAAGATTTACATGGGATGATTACAAAAGGAAAAACAAGAAGAGGGGACAATTAAGTTAACATTTTTGCAAGACTAGAGAATGAAAAAGGGACTGAAAATAGATTGACAGACAGAATGAGAGAACAGAAAGACAGAGGGAGGGAAAAAAAGAGAGCGAGAGGGACAGTTCTCCCACACTTAAACAGATACTTTCCGACAGACACCAAGCTGGCAAAACATGCAGACAGACGCTTCACTCTCTCCCTCTCTCTTCTTCCCCCCTCCGTCTCTCCCTCTCTCCCTCTCTCTCCTCTCTCTTGCCCCCTGACTGTTGGATCATACAGATGGTGCTTTTGAGTGCCGTGAACGGGGTCAGCCCGGGTCGGGGGGACGAGACAATAACGCAACGTTTCGCTCGCCCCTCGGCCGGCGGAATGAAAGTAAACAATAGTGTACTGCTGAGGGCGGGGGGGGGGGTCGTCGGAAGGGGGTGACTCTGGGGGGGCGGAGGGGGGTGACGAGTGGGTCAGTCTTCCCAGGGTCACAGTGGGCCAGTCAGAGGGTATGTGGGAGGTGTGTGTGTGTGGGGTGTGTGTGTGTGTGGGGGGTGTGTGTGTGTGTGTGTGTGTGTGTGTGTGTGTGTGTGTGTGTGTGTGTGTGTGTGTGTGTGTGTGTGTGTGTGTGTGTGTGTGTATGATGGAGGGAGTTTGCGGGAGTAACACCCCACTGTTAGCATGTGTCCATACTCTGTCTGCTCTTGACTCTATATAGATCTTAGTAAGTGTGTCTTAAACTCCTGTAGGCATTAAGCCACATTAGCCTGTAGTCTCACTCTTGTTGGAGACTCCTATGGTCTTACTTTCAACAATACATCCCGTTGTTATTTTTCTCTCATTACTCCAGTTTGATTTGCCACTCAGCAAGGGGCGATGATCAAGTTACTAACTTTCAACACACACCTGTTAGTTGAACTCTAAGCCTTTACTGCGTCCATTCTACTGCTTGTGTCGTGTTCCAAACATTCTGCAAAGGAGCGTTTCTTATTGGAAATGTTCAGGAAGTCTCTTCCTGTTGCAGTCTGTTTTCTTCCGTTTGGTGCCTAATGAATACGACTCTGTTCATTGCTTTCAGATGATTGTTTATACTGTATATTATGGGCTGTACCAGATAGTTGGTAGTGTTGGTTACCATCTGGGAAGCCATAGTATATGTTGGTGGTGTATAAATAATGGGGATGGGGCTAATGGGGCTGTGTGACAGTGAACACGTGGCTAAGCAGGCCTACAGATGTTGTATTGATCTAATTGACTGGAGACTCAGGGATCAATGGAAGTCAATAGAAGTGATCAGCAGCCTCCTTAAGAGCCATCAGATTAACAATGCCTGAATACCAGACCATTCTGGTGTTTGTATTTAACTTTATTACTATTGGGGATTCAAGTTTTTTAAGCAACTATTTGAGATAGTTGTGGAGTCCATGATTTGGAGGCCAGAAAGAAGTAGTTTGGATACGGGATTGAAAAAGTGAATGGTCAGGAAAAAAGTTTGACCAAAACTACAGAGAAAAGATAGGCTATTTTATTGTGAGATTATATAAAGCAACACTATGTAATTGATGGAAAGCTGGCAAAACAGAACCAGAACATGTTAGATGGTAACCAGGGGTTGGAATGGGTTCAGGGAACCCCAAAAAAAACAGAAAAGAACAACATTTTTTGAGGAATGGAAACAGAAACGGGAACGAAAGTGATCTCTAGTGTTCCGGAACAGAACTGTTCTTTTCAAATCTTGAGAACCGGTTAGTAATGTTGTTTTTTGTTCCCAAAATATTCCTAGTATCTAATATCTAATATCTATTTCTGTGACGTTCTGATGCTAGTAACAGCCTAAACACATTCCAATTCACTTCATGTCATAATGTTCAACGCTTCAAGCCAAGCCCCCTACATGTCCACCCCTCTTTCTCACTCTCTCCCCACCCATATAACATTTCTGTGGTATCTGGTGGAGTAAATGAATGATCTAAACATAAAAACTAGGTTGATTTCACTGGTTAAAAAATGAAAGAAAAGGAACTATATGACCTGTACATTTTTTTGGGTGGTTCGATCCGGTTCAGAACTTTATTATGCTGGTCGGGAACATTGGAGGGGAACCGGGGGAAAAAAGGGCTTCTGTTCGAAACGGAACAATTGGATAATAATTTAACAGGCTGATGCGACAAGACACAACAGATTAGAGATGTGGAATTGGTGTACCAACATACCAAGGTCAGGTGTAAAAGCAGAGGGAAAACGAAAGCGTTTCACGGGCACACATTTTCACAGAGCCGTCCCCACTGTGTCACTCTGTTATCATGTTAATCCTATTCTTTTCTTTCGTTTCCACCCCTTCCTCTCTCTTCCTCCCTCGCTATGCTGCATACAGAAACTCTCAATGGACCGTGAACCCTTCGCTGCTTATGAATGACGATGTCACACCTCTCTCTATCTCTCTCTCTCTCTCTCTCTCCCTCTCTCGCACACACATAGGCTACACAGACAAACATCCCCGCGCACACACCCCGCACACGCGCACACACACCTCGCCTTCTATTTCTTCCCCTCTCCTTCCCAATCCTCCTTTCTCCATCTGTCAGGTTGATTGACATGTGCTGAGAAGCAGAGGAGCAGAGAGAAACAGAGAGGGATCTGAGGTTCAGAGATCAGAAGCCAGGCGACGGGGGTGGGAGGGAGGCTGGAGCAGAAGACCCTAGGCCTCAGACTCCTGGCCTCTTCTACCCCAGGGCAGGAGACACTGATCCTCCCTGTTGTTGTGTTGTCAGGGAAACGTCTGTGATTGTCAGGTGGACGAGCGTTGTTTCTGGATGGCAGTAGACAGAAACGGAAAAATACACAGAAACACACTTGAATTCAAAGAGGTAAACACACACCCAACACAAAGACGCACACACTCATTTGCAAAAGCAAACAAGAGTACACACACAGACGCACACACACACCAAACAGACAGTCACATAATACTCACACTCACACTCACACACAAACAAACACTTGTTCCTGCCTTTATAAATGCATAGCGAGTTGTCTTCAGCTGGAGATGATACTTTAAGGGGTAATTGTCAGAGATTACACAGATTTGTCTGTGGATAGAAAGTAGTTCCGCCCATCCATATCCCATCATCCCCTGCTCAGATACCCCCCTCAGAGGCCCTGTTAAGACCTCCTCTCTTCTTCCTCTCCCTTCTTCACCTGCTCCCCACGCGTCACACAACAACATTCTGAGGTTACATCAAAACACAACAGAGAGGGAAGCGGGAGAGATAGAGAGATACAGTGAGAGTGGGAGGGATTGTGTGAGGGAAAGAGGAAGTGCTGTGAGCAATAGATACCCATACTGTAGATGCTTTTTCCTTCCATTGCCATTGGATAACAGTACACTATTTGGATACACCTATTCACAGCACTATATAACACCATATGACTCCTCTTTCCCTATATGTCAAGGTCAAGGACAACAGTGTGTGGAGAAGTTCACCATGAGAAGAGACTAAAGCTCACCACACACACTGAGACCTTTACTAATGGTGCTGGAAAACCAAACCTCCTCAAGACCCTGTGGACCCCAGTGCTCCAACCCCACAGCTCCCTCTTCCATATTAATGCATGCAGAGGCTGCGGCAAAGGGTGTGTGTGCGTGTATGCGTGCGTGCGTGTCTGTGTGTGTGTGTGTGTGTGTGTGTGTGTGTGTGTGTGTGTGTGTGTGTGTGTGTGTGTGTGTGTGTGTGTGTGTGTGTGTGTGCGTGCGTGCGTGCGTGCATGTATTTTATTTGGGTGGTGGAATAAGAACCACATTTGTATAAATTAAAATCTGCATTTTGTATGAAGGAAAAAGGGGGGAAATGCAAAACAAAACAAAAAAAAGCATGAGGAACAACAAAAACTACACTTAAATCTTACATGGAAATCAACTGCTTTTTCTTCATGGAAAACGGTTAGAGTGGCTGTCATCAGATGTGTCAACAGATCCTTACTAGGTGAATAGAATGTACAGGAAATCTATGTACAGGAAATCTATGTATAGGAAATCCAAGACCATGAATGAGCAAATAAAGTCATAGGGACATTGTTGTTTTGTCCAATGGATGTAGACTACAGACCAAGGTTTTTCTGTGGCCTTACCTGGCAACAAAGCTGCAAATCAGAGACACGGCAAGCAAATCCAACTCTCAAACATTAAAATCCAGCCAATCCAAATACTGCTACCATTCCTCAAATACAGGGCGGTAGCTGTGAGCTGGGGGTTTAGGGGGAAGGGGGGCAGAGGAGGTGCAGGTGACTGGGGCCTGAGGGAGAGAGGCTTGCGGCAGGAACAGCGTCAGGCTGGCCCCTAATTGATCTCTGGGTAATGTGGAGGGGCCCACCGCAGGGGCCACTGGAGGGGTCATTAGGATGCAAATCCAGCCCTGTGCTGTGTGTTCCTCCCCAGCCCAGACCCAACCAGACAGACAGGTAGAGAGGAAGAGAGGGATGGGAGAGAGGGGAGGGGGAGAGGGGAGGGGGAGAGGGGAGGGGGAGGGACAGGATGATGTGGAGGAGAAGAATGAGAGCAAGGGAGCAAAGGAGGGATGGAAAGGGTGGAAAAAGATGGGAGAAAGGGAGTGGGAGGGGAAGAGAGAAGCAAAGGTGGAAGTGGGGGGAAGGTTTAGGGGAGGGATGGGACTTAATTTTGGAGAGAGAGTATCTTTAATGGGACACTGTATAGACCAGAGTGGAAGTTTTGTGCGAGGAAGTATGCCTGGCCCACCTCGTTGAGGAAAGACCTGGACCTCCATCCTCCGCCCCCTTTTAAACAGACGCTAATTAAACACTTGGAATCCCGCCCCCTCGTGTCCATCAATGTCCCCTATTATTTGTCTTTTTCATGTTTCTATTTTTTAAGACAAAAGCTGAGGATATCCATGGCAGGGGTCGGAGACTGGGGCCAGCGAGAGGGACAGATCGTTTTTCATTCTCCCTAATTGACGTGAACAGTTCTTTTGACCCTAATTAGTGCTCTGTAATCTCTCATTTGCATATCACAAAGGCAACACTATTTGCATATTTGTAAACGAGATGGGCCCTGCATCTGCATGCGTTCCCCTGTATCCCCTTTCCTTTCTTCGCTCAATGCCCTCGCCTCTCTCTCTCTCTTTCTCTTTCTCTTTTCTCTTCTCCCGCTTTCATGTGGGGACGGTGCCAGACAGGGCAAGCGATGAACAGGACTGCACGCAGGCAGGGACAAGAGGCTGGCATGGGATGGCTGGCACGGGCATACTGGCACAGTGCACTGACAAAGAGAAGGGGAAAGATAGTAGCATGAGACAGAGTGGAAGGATAGAGAGAAATATGGAGACAGAGTGAGGCAAGACACATTATAGAAGGAAACAGGAAGAGCATTAGAGAAACATACATAATGTAAGAAAGAGTGTGAGAGAGATACTAATACAACTCTAGGCCAGTGACTTAGTGCATGTTGACTGACTGACTGACTGACTGACTGACTGACTGACTGACTGACTGACTGACTGACTGACTGACCGACTGACCGACTGACTGTCACACTGACTGGCTGGCTGACTGTCTGACTGACTGACTGTCAGACTGACTGACTAGCCGACTGACTGTCACACTGACTGTCTGACTGTCTGACTGATGAGTCACCTTGTTTGGCAGTCCGCTGCTTACAGTAAACCCATGGCTAGGTATAACAGCTGCCTCTACTACCATCACCACACGAACACAGTCTCTTAATCTATGCCACCCTCCAGTTCCATCTTCCTCTCTCCTACATGTACTTTATCGCTCTACTCTACTATCTCAAAGGCTTTTCTCAACATTAATCATGGAGCACATCAACGTTTTATGGCAAGTCACTTTTGACAACGAGATGCATTACAGCAGGTATTCCCAAACTGGGGTACGCGCAATGCTGTTGGGGGTACGCCAAATAAAAATGTGATTCACATTTAAAAATTGTGTATATATACTGCTCAAAAAAATAAAAGGGAACACTTAAACAACACATCCTAGATCTGAATGAAAGAAATAATCTTATTAAATACTTTTTTCTTTACATAGTTGAATGTGCTGACAACAAAATTACACAAAAAAAATCAATGGAAATCCAATTTATCAACCCATGGAGGTCTGGATTTGGAGTCACACTCAAAATTAAAGTGGAAAACCACACTACAGGCTGATCCAACTTTGATGTAATGTCTTTAAAACAAGTCAAAATGAGACTCAGTAGTGTGTGTGGCCTCCACGTGCCTGTAGGACCTCCCTACAATGCCTGGGCATGCTCCTGATGAGGTGGCGGATGGTCTCCTGAGGGATCTCCTCCCAGACCTGGACTAAAGCATCCACCAACTCCTGGACAGTCTGTGGTGCAACGTGGCGTTGGTGGATGGAGCGAGACATGATGTCCCAGATGTGCTCAATTGGATTCAGGTCTGGGGAACGGGCGGGCCAGTCCATAGCATCAATGCCTTCCTCTTGCAGGAACTGCTGACACACTCCAGCCACATGAGGTCTAGCATTGTCTTGCATTAGGAGGAACCCAGGGCCAACCGCACCAGCATATGGTCTCACAAGGTTTCTGAGGATCTCATCTCGGTACCTAATGGCAGTCAAGCTACCTCTGGCGAGCACATGGAGGGCTGTGCGGCCCCCCAAAGAAATGCCACCCCACACCATGACTGACCCACCGCCAAACCGGTCATGCTGGAGGATGTTGCAGGCAGCAGAACGTTCTCCACGGCGTCTCCAGACTCAGTCACATCTGTCACGTGCTCAGTGTGAACCTGCTTTCATCTGTGAAGAGCACAGGGCGCCAGTGGCGAATTTGCCAATCTTGGTGTTCTCTGGCAAATGCCAAACGTCCTGCACGGTGTTGGGCTGTAAGCACAACCCCCACCTGTGGACGTCGGGCCCTCATACCACCCTCATGGAGTCTGTTTCTGACCCTTTGAGCAGACACATGCACATTTGTGGCCTGCTGGAGGTCATTTTGCAGGGCTCTGGCAGTGCTCCTCCTGCTCCTCCTTGCACAAAGGCGGAGGTAGCGGTCCTGCTGCTGGGTTGTTGCCCTCCTACGGCCTCCTCCACGTCTCCTGATGTACTGGCCTGTCTCCTGGTAGCGCCTCCATGCTCTGGACACTACGCTGACAGACACAGCAAACCTTCTTGCCACAGCTCGCATTGATGTGCCATCCTGGATGAGCTGCACTACCTGAGCCACTTGTGTGGGTTGTAGACTCCGTCTCATGCTACCACTAGAGTGAAAGCACCGCCAGCATTCAAAAGTGACCAAAACATCAGCCAGGAAGCATAAGAACTGAGAAGTGGTCTGTGGTCACCACCTGCCGAACCACTCCTTTATTGGGGGTGTCTTGCTAATTGCCTATAATTTCCACCTGTTGTCTATTCCATTTGCACAACAGCATGTGAAATTTATTGTCAATCAGTGTTGCTTCCTAAGTGGACAGTTTGATTTCACAGAAGTGTGATTGACTTGGAGTTACATTGTGTTGTTTAAGTGTTCCCTTTATTTTTTTGAGCAGTATATATATATATATGTGTATATATATATATATATATATATATATATATATATATATATATATATATATATATATTTCTTCTTCTTTTTTTGTCACATTTTCAAACAGTTCATTTATATTTTCCAACGGGGCTAAACATTTGGGGGAGGTTTTTTTCTCGCTTGAGTGGCCTCGTTTCACTGCCAAAAATAAAATGAAACTATCTAGTGTTCAGCGAAAAAACAACACAATGTCAAATACAGGTAGCCTAGTCAAATAATTAACATCCAATCACATTAACCGTTACTCTCTCGTGGGAATTCCGTTAGCGGTCCGTATGTAGTCAAACGTAGCTGCTGCTCATTCCCTTTGCTTGGAAATGGATAAATGGTAAAAACAAAAGTAAGGCCCGCGTCCATAGAGACACATACCAGCTCTACTTGTAGTACTGCTACTACAAGCAATACTACACCTGCACCTGTCGACGACACAAGTTGTTCTGCTTCCAAGAGCACATCCAATGCTCGCATCAGTAATTCTACATTTGCTGTTAGCCCAGCTAGCATGGACACTGACAGTTGTGAATATGATGCAGCCGAAGAACTACTGCCCCCTTACCCGGGAAAGCACCGAAAAACAGACAGGGACGTTGGACCATCAAAGAGGTGCGAATATGATGACAACTACATTGATTTGGGGTTCACTTATATTGCTTGTAGTGCCTTTCCTCAGCCACGGTGTGTTATACAGTATATGCAAAAGTACTATCTCACAACTCGATGAAACCTTCACTCTTGCACAGACATTTAGAAACAAATAAACCGCGGGAGTTTTTTGAGCGAGAATTAAGACGAATTTCGAGTAGTAAAAGCAACAGATACCATTAATAAGAAGGGGCTAGAAGAGTCTTATATGGTGATCTACCGAGTGGCTAGGACAGGCAACCCCCATACTATTGTGGAGGACTTAATTCTTCCTGCTGCTGCGGAAATGGCTGGGACAATGCTGGGGGGAAAATCCCCAAAAACTGTACAGACAATGCCTTCATCCAACAACACTGTTTCCCGATGGATCAGTGACATGGCAGGAGATGTTTTGAAACAATTACTGCTTCGCATACAAGCAATTGAATTCTATGCGTTACACCTGTACGAATCAACAGATGTGGCGGGCCTGGCACAGCTCCTGGTATATGTCCGTTACGTTTATGAGGGGTCAATTAAGGAAGACATTCTCTTCTGCAAACCACTGGAAACAAGGACAACAGGAGAGGATATTTTTTAAGTACTGTACAGCTTTGTGACATCAAATGGACTTTGGTGGTCAAGACGTGTTGGTATCTGTACTGATGGCGCAAAAGCCATGACAGGGAGACGTAGTGGAGTGGTAATGCGCGTGCAAGCAGTTGCTCCCGACGTCACTTGGGTACACAGCAGCATCCACCGAGAGGCTCTTGCTGCCAATGGAGTGCCTGACAGTTTGAAAGACGTTTTGGACACTACAGTGAAAATGGTTAACTTTGTTAAAGAAAGGCCCCTGAACTCTTGTGTATTTTCTGCACTATGCGATGATATGGGCAGCGACCATGTAACGCTTTTACAACATACAGAAGGTGCGCTGGTTAACAAGGGGCAAAGTATTGACACATTTTTTGGAATTGAGAGATGAGCTTAAAGTTTTCTTTACTGACCATAATTTTCATTTGTCTGACCACTTGCATGATGACGAGTTTCTCACATGCCTCGCCTATCTTGGTGATGTTTTTTCTTGCCTGAATGATCTGAATCTGGGATTACAGGAACTTTCCGCAACTATATTCAATGTGCGGGACAACATTGAGGCTATGATTAAGAAGTTGGAGCTCTTCTCTGTCTGCATTAACAAGGACAACACACAGGTCTTTCCACCATTGTATGATTTCTTCTGAGCAAATGAACTCAAGCTTACGGACAATGTCAAATGTGATATAGTAAGCACCTAAGTGAGTTGTGTGCGCAATTACGCAGGTACTTTCCCAAAACGGATGACACAAACAACTGGATTCGTTATGCCTTTCATGCCCTGCCTCCAGTCCACTTGCCGATATCTGAACAAGAGAGCCTCATCAAAATTGCAACAAGCGGTTCTGTGAAAATTGAATTTAATCAGAAGGCACTGCCATATTTCTGGATTGGGCTGCCCTCAGAGTATCCTGCCTTGGCAAATCGGCTGTTGAGACACTGATACCCTTTGCAAACACGTACCTATGTGAGAGTGGATTCTCGGCCCTCACTAGCGTGAAAACTAAATACAGGCACAGACTGTGTGGAAAATGATTTAAGACTGAGGCTCTCTCTAATACAACCCAACATTGCAGAGTTATGTGCATCCTTTCAAGCACACCCTTCTCATTAACCTGTGGTGAGTTATTCACACTTTTCGATGAACAAATAAGGTTCTATATGTAAGATGGTTAAATAAAGAGCAAAATTATTGATTGTTATTATATTATTATTTGTGCCCTGGTCCTATAAGAGCTCTTTGTCACCTCCCACGAGCCGGGTTGTGACAAACTCACACTCATTCCTATGTTTAATAAATGTATCGTAAAGTGTGTGTGTGTGGCAGGCAATGATGGCAAAAAACAGCATTTGAGAGTGCGCTGACCCTGGTGCTAGAGGGGTACGCAGCTGGAGTTTGAATATTTGAAGGGGTAGAGGACTAAAAAAAGTTTGGCGACCACTGCATTACAGTATGTGACACGACAACACCTCCTAAATATGATTGAGACCAACACAAGACACAAGACAGGCACAGGATATGGTGCATGAAGTGTAATGTACTCTCAAACTCTTCTTTCTTATGTTTTGCTTGGGCTCCCTTTCTCACTGTGTAAAAAATTCACCTATTCACTGTATTCCAATACTCTGTAACCAAAACGTTTAAAGTTCCCGAATCCATTATCTTTCCACTACCCATCAGTTTTGCACAACAATTCTGCCATTCATTTTCCTGCGCAAAACCTCCCCTTACACATTTATCCTATCGGATACCTGTACGATATCTTACTTCGCTGCACCTCTCAAAGACTTCTCGTCTTCGCTCGGCGTTCATCCAGGTACACTGACAAAGCTCTCCCACACCAACATCCTGACGTCCCTGCCGCCCACCCTCCTCTCCTTGTCACTCCTTGTCACTCCTGACCCCTACGACGCGGTGCTCTATTACAATGGAAATGGGGGCTAATTGAATGGCCGATGTGTAATGGGAGAGACAACACGGCTTACATTATGATAAGGAGCCGAGAGGAGCCGAGACAATAGCCCTGTGACCGGGGTCACGCATTCCCGAGCGTTCCCAATGAGGATGGGCTTATTGGGGATTGATGCCCTCTACGTTCCCCTCTCTCCCCCCTATCTCCTGAGGATTCCCAAGGTAGTCAGGGCAGTCCGAGCCCTTCAAGCCCACAACCTCCAGTGTTATCTTTCAGGCTTGTTGTGCGGTGGAGGTCACTTCAATCAAGGTGCAACTCCCAATGCCTTATGAGGGAAAGGACAATTAAGGTGTCACTTCTAATGCATTAGGAGTAAAGAGAGAGTTTTTTGTTAAGTGAAGTTTTTGTATCGTGGCTGAGGGGAAGGATAAGGAGAAGGATATCTATCCTTAGCATAGAAAATAGAGTCAAACCCTGATGAAAAATGTAATGGTGGACAGAGAAGTGGTTGTTTTCTATACGGCTAAGGTGAAGAAGCACACAGCCTTGAGCTGTGAGCGGTCATTCATTTGCCCTCACTCTATGGAGCGCTTAATGTATTCACAGAGGGATGATATGAAAGCAGCCAAGGAGGGTGTAGCAAACGATAATGTAGTACAATGCAATAATGTAATAACTTTTGCATTTATAATGTAATGAATGCTGATAATGTAATAACTTGCCAATAATGTAACAAATATGCTGAAAGCATAATGTAATAACGTTTTTGCACATAATGTAGTAATTATTACATTATTTGTTAATTATTTCATTAATTTCATTATGAGGTCAATACTTTTCCCATGAATAATGTAATAACTTTAACCAATAATGTAATATTCACTATATATTTTTTTATTTTCATGCTTCAGTAATATCTGACTACACACCAAACCACATTCCTGAATCCTACTGCAGCTCTAAACCTGACTTTAGCAGTAATATCTGACTACACACCAAACCACATTCCTGAATCCTACTGCAGCTCTAAACCTGACTTTAGCAGTAATATCTGACTACACACCAAACCACATTCCTGAATCCTACTGCAGCTCTAAACCTGACTTTAGCAGTAATATCTGACTACACACCAAATCACATTCCTGAATCCTACTGCAGCTCTAAACCTGACTTTAGCAGTAATATCTGACTACACACCAAACCACATTCTTGAATCCTACTGCAGCTCTAAACCTGACTTTAGCAGTAATATCAAGACGTTCACATGACACAATTGACCCCCCCAATATACACCCCAACCCCAGTCAGTCAGGGAATCAGTGAGTCAGTCAGTCAGTCAGTAAGTCTGTCTGTATGTCTGAGAGAGAGAGAGAGAGAGAGAGAGAGCGAGAGAGAGAGAGAGAGAGAGAGAGAGAGAGAACGTGTGTGTGTGCATGCCAATTATTTATTTTTTACTACTACTTAAATCTTAACTGATATGTAAGGTTTTTTTATAGATACAAGTATAACTCTGCAAACAAAATGAGTCTGGTGACATCCCCGGAACAAGCTGTTTTTTTGGTCAGCATAACATGCTGTTATGTGTGGGCGGCATTGACATGAGTCTGGATCCATCTCCACTCTGTATGACCAAGTGGCCTAGTCAAGCCTGGGATAAGGAGGGTTGAAACTCCTGTTGAATATTTTTGTGATCATTACAATTTGGCTAATCAGATGACTGCCCGGTACATCTTCAAATTGGCAATGGATCCAAATGCAAAGTGTTCCTCAAGTGTGTGACACTTAATAGGCATGCCATTAAAGAGAGCGAGAGAGTGATTTTAGTTTGTTATTACACTATTGGTTTAAGTTATTAAACTATTGATGAATATTTTTATCATAATGTGATAATCAATGCATAATGCAATTATAATTATTGAATTATAACATAATGCTCAAAAACATTATTACGTTATGTGTTCAGCATATTTCTTAAACGATTGGCAATTGACTACATTATCATCAAAAGTTATTACATTATTGGCAGTTATTACATTATCAGATGCTACAGGGGGGTTAGATATTGCCTTTGCATATGCTGTTGTCTCTAGAAAGCGGTGATTTGGGATAATGAAGTTCTAAATGCAGCCGTTTTGCCATCTTAAGCAGCCATGCATGTTTGAAGCTCTAAACATTCACCAACATAACTCTGCGAATAGCACTGCTGGGTGATTTGAAAAGTCATAGTCAATAGATCAATAATACAACAATACTCTTAGCAAAAATCTTTATCTTTAATTTACAATCTGTAGAAACTATGAGAATAGAAAGGTTCAGAACTTTTGTGAAACATCTCACAGTTGAAAAAATATATGGCAAATAGAAATACAAACTGGATGGTCTTCAGAGATAGACGGGAGGGGTTGAGTGGAGCTGAATTATGGGACTAAAAACAAAGAAAAGATAACTACTGTAAAATATACTGTGACCGTAAAATGTATATAGTATGTATAAGCTGGAAATAGAAGCCTAAGTGTTGTTGACCATTAGTTTACTGGTAGGGTTAGGGGACAATAATAAAGGAAAATATATTTTTTAAATATATATTTACAAAGAAAAGATATGGGGGATTGAAAATAATGCAGACAATTACATTGAGAGAAGCCACAATCTACTTGCAATATTAAAGCTGATCTACCCCCCTAAAAAAAACAAAAAAACATTCACCATTGCATATTGGACAGAGATATTAAGGCTGCGATCCAAGGAAACCTTTGAAATCATTGGTACATGTGGCCCTTGCAACATTACAATGGTGGAGAGAGGTACTCTACCACCCGAATGGATATCATTTACTGGGCATTTGAATCATTATATCCAAATTGCAGTTTTCAAGCAAAGAAATAGTATTCAGACAAGACGCAAAGCCTTCAGAAGAGAGCTTGTTTTCATATGGTGATTGTGGCTCTTAAACAGCTTCTGTAATGGTCTCCTTCAGTCTACTTTGGTGGATGCAGAGCCTGCGGCCCAAAGGCACCCTATTCCCTATGTAGTGCACTACTTTTGACCATGAACCATGGGGCTTTGGTCAAAAGTAGTAGTGTGCTATATAGGGAATTGGGTGCCATTTGGGACGTGCAATAGAAGAGTGTGATGTTTAGAACAAGGAAACTGTTTCAGAAGTGAGTCTGGCTCACCTATTCAAGAACATTAAAGAGACAGAGGACGCAGAGGAGAGAAAGTGTACCCTCTTTGATTTTGTATATGCTATGGAAATTGGCATCGCCTGTGCAATTAGCCCTAATAACCTTTGTTTGTTTGTGTGTGTGACTATGCGTGTGTGTGTGTGTGTGTGTGTGTGTTCTAGTGAGTCGGCATGTGTGTGTGTGTTTTTGCCTGTTTACATAAAGAGATAAAGGGAAGGCGGAGAGATCACAAGAGAGTGCAGGTGTATAGGCCACGTTTCAGCCGGTAGCCCTACTTACAGAAACCTGTTCTTTTTCATTGGGGGTCATTTTCATGAGCAAAAACTCACACTCTCTCCTTTATTTATTGATATACTGTAGTGGGAGTTTGATTTGAGGGGTTGGATTTTCTTGGCCCCACTCACTACTCACTCTTAGCAGAGAAGAATAGCAGAGACATCTAGCTCTCTCCTCTCCTTCCCTCTTCTCCTCTCCTCCTCTCCTTCCCCCTGTCCTCCCCTCACCCTCACCGCTCCGTTCCCTCCCTCCCCCTTGCCTCTGAGCAGTTATGGAGGCGCAGGGCAGTTTGGCCTCTCTCTGAACCACTCCTAATGTACTGTCTCCCTCTCCACACAGACCGTTAAATGGCCAGCAGCAATCGTCAACAGGGTCCTACTGAACTCTCCTTGTCCTGTCCTGTCCTTGTTCTACTGCCCTTACTGACCAAACCGGGCTGGCCACTGCACTCACTAAGCCCAGCAGAATTGTCTCACAGCAATGTTTTGCCTTCACATTTACATGCTAATCTCTCTCTCGCCATCTTACCCTCTTATCACCCCTTTCTCATCACAGCTATTAAGTATTCTGTGATTATTATGTGATGTGTAGGCATTGATTCTAGAGTGGGACTCGCCTCGACTTGCTATGCAATGATGTCAATAATAAACCTGAAACATCTTATCTGTTATCCCATCTCAATCCTACTTCCCTGGTTCCTTATCCCACTCACTGTGCCCTGAATCAGTGTTGATCTCATCCTTCCTTCCCGACGCTCTGCCTCACATCGTGTTGATGCCAAACTCCATGGCTTGAGAGACCTAGTTTCAATGCATAAAACGTAGCATACAGTCCTAGCCTTGCTGCTCTTCCAAGCCAGCCCCCCGTTCATTTTGACCTCTACCAGTTATACTGAAGTCCAGTTTTCTTTGACTTCTAAAACCTAGGGAAACAACATTAGAAGTTGGACCTGGGTTGGCTTCTGGAGGTCCATGGACCCGAGGGTGGGGGTCCGAATGTGAGTTCTTTCATAACGGAACCCCCCTACCACTAGAGCTAGCCGGACCCCCACCGGACCCTTGCTCTCTTTCAGTATGAGGGTCAAGCGGGCCGCACTTTCCAATCTGCACCACGCCCCAGTGAACGGGGGTGATGGAGTAGAACAGAGACAGAGGAGAGAGATAGATGGAGGGAGGAGAGGAGGAGGCAGGGGGGAGAGGAGTGAGGGAGCCAGGAAGCCATTTGAAGCTACCTCCCGTCGGTGGCCCCGGCATCCTCCACTATCCTCCACCTCTTTCCTGGTTCTTTTTCTCTCTTACCTCCATCGTTGTGTTTTGCTGTTTTTCCACCCCTGCTGCGGGCCTGCTCGCGCCCCCCGCCTCCGCCCCATATTGGATCTCAGTGGGCATTTTGTGCTTTTAGATGAATAGGCAAATGAGATGCCGGGCCAAATCAGAGAGGGGTGAGTCCGGGGGAGGGAGGGGGACGTAAGGTGAGACGTGGGGGAGCGGAGGCAATTGGGTCGCTGGGCGGAAACAAGGGGTCCCCCCCACTCCAAATGTCAGGGGCGGCTAAGTGCCCATGGGGGCGGCTGCTCATTTCAATATGGCCTCCTGTGGGCGCTGACTGTGCCTCTGATGCAGAGACAGAGAGACCCCTGCTCAGGGATCCACTGATCTGTGATAAAAGGTGACCCTGCATCCTCATCCTCGCCCTCAAAATCCAATTCCAACTTCTTCAAATTGCTTATTGGTCTTTTTTGCCTGTGTTGCATGCAGAGAGACTTTGTTCATGCCCGTGTTGTGTTGGGGCATTCCAGTCAGCCCGTGAGGTCCCATTTGCCTACGTAAGTACACCTTTAGCATCTTCACTGGAGCTCCCTGTGTGTCAACACTGCCGCGTGATGGTTTGGATGCATCTGTGAGATGTAACTAAGATACATGTGTGTACAGTTGCACATGTATACAGTATATACACAAAACCATATACACATAGACAGACACACACGCATGCACTGTCTCTCTCTCTCTCTCTCACACACACACACACACACACACACACACACACACACACACACACACACACACACACACACACACACATGCGCGCACACACACACACGCACACACACACACACACACACACATGCGCGCACACACACACACACACACATAGACATACACACTGCTTAGTGAACACTAATGACTGACTCAGGCAGAATGAGCACATTACAGGTGTTGGAAAATAGGAAAGGGTGACAGTTAATAAAGTAGTGTAAGATGTGTCAATACCAAGTTCCTGCCAGCCTTCCGTTAAGGAGTATATTAAAGAGAGTGAGAGAGATGGAGACACAGAGAGTCAGAGAGAGGGAGAGGGAGAGAGAGAGAGGGAGGGACAGAGAGAGAGAAACATGCCCATTCTGCAGGAGCTAGTGACTCACAGTCAGAGAGGAAGAGAGGGCTGATGGAGAAGGAGAAAGAAGAAAGGAGAGAGAAAAAGAGAAAGAAAGAAAGACAAATAGAGTTAGAGAGGTAGAGCGAATAAGAGACAGAACAGAGAGTGGGAAATACATTGAGGTGAGTTGGTGTTTACTTGCATCCGTGCCATGGTGTTTTGGGGAGGCAGAACAGTCTCCAATAAAGACAGCTGAAATATTTATCCCTCTCTTGCAGCAGGGTGGATGAGGCGGAGATGGAGTGGCGGAGGGGAGGGTGCGATGGCCCACTCCCACTGGCCCCCACACCAAGCCTGCAGAGAGCACTGAAAAATTCATGGCAAGAGTAAATTAAAGCTGCAACAAAAATATAGAGGGGTTTCTCTTTCTTTCCCTGCCCGTACTGTATATCTTATTGTCTATTCTTTATGGCTGTGTGGGGCTGGTAGTTGGAGCAAGAAAAGTTTTGTTCAATCAGAGGGGTCTATGTCCCTGTCATGGAGTATGTGACCATCCACCATTTCAAATCAAATCAATCTAACCACATTTTATTTGTCACGTGCTTCCTAAACACAAGATGTAAGAAAAATAGAAAAATAATAGAAAAATAATAACACGAGGTATAAATACACTATGAGTAATGATAACTTGGCTATATACACAGGGTACCAGTGCTGAGTTGATGTGCAGTGGTACAAGGTATGTATGTACATATAGGTAGGGGTAAAGTGACAAAACTTTTGTCCAAATATCTTCCTCAGTGAGTCCACCCACCACCTATCGTTCATTCGTCCCCTCTTTTCCTCTCCTCCTCCCACTCCCTCTCTCCCCCTTTCTCTCTCCAACTACCACCCCCACAGAATAGACAAAAAAATCAAAATAAACAAATAAGTGACTAGGCAACAGGATAGATAATAAGAAGTAGCAGCAGCGTATGTGATGAGTCAAAAGAGTTAGTGCAAAAGGGGGTCAATGCAGATAGCCATGGTAGCTATTTGGTTAACTATTTAGCAATCTTATGGCTGTTCAGGGTCCTGTTGGTTCTGTTGGTGGATCGGTACCGCTTGCCGTGCATCAACAGAGAAAACAGACTAGGACTTGGATGGCTGGAGTCTTTGACAATTTATAGGGCCTTCCCCTGACACCGCCTGGTATAGAGGTCCTGGATGGCAGGGAGCTTAGCCCCAGTGATGTACTGGGCCATACACAATACGCATTGCAGTCGGATGCCAAGCAGTTGCCATACCAGGCGGTGATGCAGCCAGTCAAGATGCTCTCAATGGTGCAGCTGTAGAACCTTTTGAGGATCTGAGGGCCCGTGCCAAATCTTTTTAGCTTCTTGAGGGGGAGAGGCATTGTCAAGCCTTCTTCAAGACTTTGTTGGTGTATGTGGACCATGTCAATTCCTTAGTGATGTGTACACCGAGAAACATAAAGCTCTCGACCCGTTCCACTACAGCCGTCTCAATGTGGATGGGGCAGTGCTTGGCCCTCCGTTTCCTGTAGTCCACGATCAGCTCCATTGTCTTGCTGACATTGAGGGAGAGGTTGTTGTCCTGGCACCACACTGTCAGGTCACTGACCTCCTCCTTATAGCCTGTGTCATAATCATCGGTGATCAGGACTATACCACCATCGTGCCATCAGCAAACTTAATGATGGTGTTAGAGTTGTGTGAAGCCACGCAGTCGTGGGTGAACAGGGAGTACAGGAGGACCAAGCATGCACCCCTGAGGGGCCCCCGTGTTTAGGGTCAGTGTGGCAGATGTGTTGTTGGCTACCCTCAGTACCTGGGGGTGAGTCCCGTCAGGAAGTCCAGGATCCAGTTGCAGAGGGAGGTGTTCAGTCCCAGGGTCCTGAGCTTAGTCATGAGCTTGGACGGCGCTACGGTGTTGAACACTGAGCTGTAGTCAATTAACAGCATTTACACACAGGTGTTCCTCTTGTCCAGGTGGAGTGCAACAGAGATTGCGTCCTGAGGCTGCTTTTAGAGGACATTTCTCATTACCTGTGATGTCTTTCACTGGCAAGATAGACTGAGAGAATGACCTGAAAGTAAATGAGTGAGATGAAGATGAAGAAAGATCAGCGAAGAAAGAACTGAGAGGAAAGTGTGTGTGGAAAAAGAGACTGAAGGGGCAGAGAGAAAGAGAGAGAGAAAGAAAGAAAGAAAGTAAGAGAAACAAGTTTAGAAAACAATGGTGGAGAGCGGTAGAGGGATGTGTTGTGTGAAGGTCTTGGTTTCTGTGTGCTAAGATGGAGGGGAGTGTGGTGCGGAGGCCTGTTTTGCATGGATATACATACCCAGACAGATTGTTTATTAATGCCCTGCCTCTCTCCTGGTGGTGATGGTGTACTGTGGTGTGTGGCGGGCGGCAGCAGCCTTAGACCCTAGCAGCCCCCTGACCCCTTGACCCCACCCGCCATGCAGCTTATCAAAGCTGCAGACACAGTATACACATGCCTACACTACACGGCCAAAAGTATGTGGACGTTCAACAATCATGGGAATTAATATAGAGTTGGTCCCCCCTTTGCAGCTATAACAGCATCCACTCTTCTGGGAAGGTGAGGTCGGACACCGATGTTGGGCGATTAGGTCTGGCTCGCAATGCTTTGTTCCAATTCATCCCAAAGGTGTTCGATGGGGTTGAGGTCAGGGCTCTGTGCAGGCCAGTTGTGTTCTTCCACACCTATCTCAACAAACCATTTCTGTATGGACCTCGCTTCATGCATGGAGGAATTGTCATGCTGAAACAGGAAAGGGCCTTCACCAAACTGTTGCCACAAAGTTGGAAGCACAGAATCGTCTAGAATGTCATTGTATGCTGTAGCGTTAAGATTTTGCTTCACTCGAACAATGAAAATCAGCACCAAAACATTATTCCTCCTCCACCAAACTTTACAGTTGGCACTATGCATTGGGGCAGGTAGCGTTCTCCTGGCATCCGCCAAACCCAGATTCATCTGTCGGACAGCCAGATGGTGAAGCGTGATTTATCACTCCAGAGAATGCGTTTCCACTGCTCCGGAGTCGAATGGTGGCGAACTTTACACCACTCAAGCCAACGCTTGGCATTGCGCATGGTGATCTTAGGCTTGTGTGTGGCTGCTTGGCCATGGAAACCCATTTCATGAAGCTCCTGACGAACACTTCTTGTGATGACGTTGCTTCTAAACGCAGTTTGGAACTCGGTAGTGATTGTTGCAACCGAAGAGAGACAATTATTACGAGCTACGCGCTTCAGCACTTGGTGGTCCTGTTCTGTGCGCTTGTGTGGCCTACCACTTTGTGGCTGAGCCGTTGTTGCTCCTAGATGTTTCCACTTCACAATAACAGCACTTACAATTGACCGGGGCAGCTCTAGCAGGGCAGACATTTGACAGCCTGACTTGTTCGAAAGGTGGCATCCTATGACGGTGCAACGTTGAAAGTCACTGAGCTTTTCAGTAAGGCCATTCTACTGCCAATGTTTGTCTATGGAGATTGCATGGTTGTGTGCTCAATTTTAAACACTTGTGAGCAACGTGTTTGGCTGAAATGGCCGAATCCACTAATTTAAATGGGTGTCCACATACTTTTGGCCATGTAGTGTACGTACACACACATACACACAGACACACACACATTCATATATTCATATACACACACATCCATATGCACTTACTCATGATACACTCCTAATACACTCCCCCTCCCCCACACACACAAACACACACACGACCCACAAACACACACACGACCCACAACCACACACACACACACACACCATGGCTTTATCTCCGCCATCAATTTCCCTCTGCATATGGCTGAAGCTGCTTATGCATGTGCTCCTCAGCTGTACTTTATCAAAGGGCCTGTCCTGGGCTCTCAGCCATGCATTATTAAACACACCCAATCAGTGCGATCGGCAGTAGGCAGCAGGCAGGCAGGTACAGTATAGTACACCACAGCACCAAAGCAGCCCAGGGGCTGCTAGAATCACTCTCATCCACACTCTAAGCCTTATCATTGACTGTGGCTCAATAGAGCAAACGTACCCTGTCACTCAATGTGGGCTGCCACTAGAATGGTTTAAATGTGAAGAGTCAAGTGTAAGGAGTCTTAAGCGTTAAACTGGTTTGGAGGAGGTTCTGTTTGGTGTGGGAGTGTCATCTATTCAGATGTCTAGAATGTAACATATCATGCAGTTATAGGATGTGCTGTGGGGTATGTGTGTGTTAGGTATATAGTTGCATTACATTACCCAACACTCTACAGTCCCCCCCCCCCCCGCCCCCCCTTAGCAGGTGCAAAAGTTCAGTCAAGGTAACCATCTGCCATCCCACCCCTGGTCTCTCTCCTCACTCCCTTCTCACCCCTCCCTCCATCTGACAGAAATCTGGAACGCTTACAGCATTAGGGCAGGAAGTCTCGCCCAATAGTACAGCTGTGTGTTACTCAGGGGCAATCGGTGCCATTTAACATGAGGGAGGACGATAGATTTTTTTCAGGAGCATGGCCTTATTTCTATTGTACCATATTGGATGTCATTCATATTCCATTCGACCCAGCTCAATGTAACATCGATAGGTTTCGGCTACTACGAATTTACCCATACACCCATCATGAGGTTGCTACGACCTAGCCTATGAATGAAAGTTTACAACATGTGACACATGGACAGACAGTGACACATTCAGTACCAACTTGCACACTCTTGCCTTCATCTAGCTGATCTAGGGTGTAATCATCAGTCCAACAGTTGCAAACAAGAATTTCTATTGGACAAATTCTGTTATGTTTATCCTCGTTTTCGTTCCATTTGCTTCCGTGAAACTTTTTTCATCAGAATCGGCAGAATGATTACAGCCCTGATCACACGTAAAAAAAATGCACTTTCATAGCAGCCATATTGTATTCCTTCTTGCATCTATGAGCTTTCCTCCTCTCACATTTTCTCTTCGCTTATGGACTTCAATGCACAACACATCTGCAGTATTTGACCAGGCGAAGAAAAAAAAAGTCCAAGCCAAACCATATCATAACCGCTACACACAGCCTACATCGTTGACACCAGCTAAAGTAACGTCATGGTCAACAGAGTTAATAGTACTAACGTATTGGTAAACCCGCTACAATCATGCAGTACTGTGTACAGTCAATAAGCAGTTTAGCAGTTACACCGTTGTGCCCAAGTGGCAATACATTTGTAAAACCAAAAGCTTACCTTGACTTGGAAGAGTTCCAATGTTGTGTTGGATTGTCATAGCCAGCTAGTGAACATAGCATCCCTCTCATTGAGCCGGGTGTTTGAGTAGGCTAAACTAACTAGCTGCATTTTCTAGCTAAGTAAGTAAAAAAAAAAATGACAAAATCTCTCTCTCTCTCTCTCGCTCTCTCTCTCTCTCTCTCTCTTGCTTTCTCTCTCTCTCTCTCTCTCTTTCTCTCTCTCTCTCTCTCTCTCTCTTGCTTCTACGCCATTTTTGAGGAAATTAATTTGATGAAAACTCTCTGAGTCAACTACTCACCACATTATATGCACTGCAGTGCTAGCTAGCTGTAGTTTATGCTTTCAGTACTAGATTCACTCTCTGATCCTTTGATTGGATGGACAACATGTCAGTTCATGCTACAAGAGCTCTGATAGGTTGGAGTACGTCCTCCGGAAGTTGTCATAATTACTGTGTAAGTCTATGGAAGGGGGTTAGAACCATGAGCCTCCAAGGTTTTGTATTGAAGTCAATGTACCCAGAGGAGGACCGAAGGTAACTATGAAAATCACTGCGGAAGATGGTCCTCCCCTTCCTCCTCTGAGGAGCGTCCACTGGTGTTAGAGTCTGACTTCACCAACCCACTGACTTCACCCATCCAAACATGCACATGTCGGGCCAGGTGCGGGGTAGAGAGCCTTGTATAACTGGAACTGTGCAACAACTCCTTTAACTTTGACAGATTTGTGTATCTTTTATTCAATTTTTTTAATCGATTACGGGGTTTTCGGTATTATTTTGTAATAAATCAGAACTGTTTTAACACTGATACTGATAGTCATTTTAATACTGGTTTAATTGTAATACAGAGTTGTATTCAGAAATCAGTTCCCCTTGCTTTTCTAGTAAGATACCCTTCAGGAGGTTGTGTGTATATGTTCAGTTTCCCAGGTTGCATAGACATGAATATAGCTAGCTATAGGCCTACCTCTTTGACCTCCCAAGACAATGTCCTTATGTTCCTTGTCCTCACAGACACATTTCTCCAACAACTTTGATTTGTTTTCCAGTGTTACAGGTGACTTGCGTTAATATTTAGGGGTACTCGCAGTAGCTGTTGGGATACCAATGAGCTAATATTGTCAGCGTTCAACTTTGACCACTACAGCGTGAACAGTGGAGGGGGAGGCAGCAAGAAGGGATGGGGGGGCACTCTGTATCAGTCGTCAAGGTGACCACTGTGTGGGAAGGTGCGTCCGGCTGTGGGTGACCGCTGCGCTCTCCAGCGAGGCCACCCTGTGTGTCCGTCGCGCCTCTGATCGTGCCTCTGACCGCCGCAGAGCCCGTGGCCTTTGCAAATGAGGAGCAGGGATGCGGCAGACAAAATGCATGAGGAGGGAGAAACTGAAAGACAGGGGAGATGCAGAGATGGAGGGGAGAGGAGAACGTGTCCCCCCCCCACCTCAGCCCCACTTCTACCGTGCATATTCAGAGATTGACCTCGGAGAGAAAGCCGACACAGGCTGCTAAAACGCTGTCATGTTCAAGAATGAGATGTGGACATTTTGTAGTGTTTATCCCCAAACTGCAACCCCATATCTCAATATATTCAGGGTTACAACCCCCAGAGACGATGTTACAAGGAGAGCAACAACTTTAGTTAGAGATTCAAAGGCAGAACATGGGATTGGAAAGTCTTTAGGTATTAAACGCGTCCTTTATGGAAGACTTGTTTCCTGTTTTCTGATGCGCTACTTTAGATTGGACTCAAGTAAGCACATTGATAAGGATTCAGGGAGCGAGGGCACCGTGTTTAGCTTTGGGACGTGTCTGTGTTTGGCTAGCTGGGTTGCTGTGGGGCACAGCGTCTATGACCTGTGGGATCCTGTCGGAGTGTGTTCTTGTTGGCATTTGAGACTCCCATTAGGCAGCCCCATGGCGGATGTGTGGAGTGGTGCCAGGCCTGGATCCCTCGCTCTCCGGGGTGATGGTGGCCAACTTTCCTACCTCTAGAACGAGCCAAAATGCCCCCACCACCAACCCCCAACTCCTGTATCGAGAACTACAGAAAATGAGCTCCGCAAATGATGATATCAGCCAACTAATTCCTCCTAAATTAATTTGGGCTTGCCTACATTGATGATGTTGATAATGTTTCTTTAAAGTTGTTGTCAAAGTTGCTCATGGTATATGTAAGATCAGTTGCCCACATTTATTTTTCTATACAAAGGAATACATGACGATATGAGTATATTCAGTTGAGGAGTTTGGGCTGATGATCACTACTGTTTGCTGCTGAACATGTCGAAATAAGGTTTGGAATCATCAGATTTTCAGATTTTGTCTGCATGCAGTCGTTCCTTTAGAACATAAGTTTATAGCTAATAACATTATAGGTCCAAAACAAACGAGTCAATTGGGTTTCCAATGCAGTCAAAGCTTTCTTAGAACTGTGACACAGTCTGATGCAGATCCATTGAGTCTGGCGGTCATTTACATTTTTACATGTACATTTGAGTCATTTAACAGACTCTCTTATCCAGAGTGACTTACTGTAGTGAGTGCATACATTTTTTTTTACTTTTTCTCATTGCCTTCATCTCCACAGCCACTCTTTATCTCCTCCCGTCTCGGTTGATGATGATTGTTTTCCCCTGATGACTCCTAAATGACCCATGACCACTCGCCATATTTGCTTAACACTGAGCCCTAATGGAAACTCGGCTGATCTCTGTTGCAGCCAGACTGTGCAGCCAGGGGAGAAACTCCATTACCAGCAACCAGCGACATCTTTAAAGCAATGACCTCTAATACAGCTGCACTTCACCACTCTGCATGGGAAACAAGATGGCCACCATGACAGTGGGGTATGTAAAAGGCCTGCTTGGTAAAGGGGAATGTGTTAACCACTGAACTGAACTACACCTTAGCCATTAGTATAAGGGTATTATCAGGGTATAGGGTAACCTGAGGACAAAACAACAGTAAAACGTGTCCAGTGAAGGGGTCAGCTGGCGGATACAAGTAGCAGGCCCAACGACGAAAAATGTAACTGCCAAAGTTCTGTGAAATCATAGTTCTTCTAAAGACGATGGCGTCGGGGTGCATTCTTCCCGATTTCCCAACATGCCATAACTCACCACCGAGGATATGTGCTTCCTGCTGAGGGTGTCGTGCTTTGAGGGTTTTTCAAACACAACCGTGTTTTAACTTATTAAAATACACTCTGTCAGCACATTTCAGAAATTATGGGCTAGATTAAACATCAACTTTGACCCACCTGTCAGGGAATACAAGCTTTTTTGTTGAGGGAGATTAATGCTCTGCTCTTACATTTTCTCAAGGCCCTCAGAATGTAAATCAGTGCCTAAGAGCAGTGTCACGGAGATTAGTCATTAGGTGAGGTGGAACATTGATTTTATATTTGGGTATGTAAATTTGTTTTCTACCCTATTTGTACAGTGGCACAGGCTTCATGTTTACAGGACTACTTGGCCATCACAGAATTTTCTAGAAATGAAAGATTAGCTCACTTTTTTGGAAAGTTGTGTGGAAGAAATCAAACTTCCACTTTGACATACCCTCTTGATGTTAGATTTGTAGTTTGTGAACCTGAAAAGCTTGTGTGCAAATATGCATCCTTGAGTAATCTGTATCTGCAGTTTTCTCCAACACACTTCCACTTCATCAAGTAGATTTTCATTACTTTATAAAAGTGTATTTTCTTACCATGTGGGGGCTTTGCTTGCTAGATTCTTACCTGTCTCCAAAATACACAGACAATCAAAGGCAAAACAATTATTAAAGCTCCAAAAGAAACAACTGCCAAAAGCAGAGATATTATAAAACATGGAATAAGAAAACCTGTAAACAACAGTGTATGTGTGTTGGTGCTGAAAGACTTTCCCTCTGAATCTTAACAACAACCACTGGAGGGTTTGGAGGTCAGAGGTCACATGGTAGGGTCAAGAGGTCATGACCCAGACCTTGCTCATGTCCCTTCCTTCCCACGAACCCACCCCTGTGTTACTCCCTTGAACAAGTGAAAATGGCATACAATGGAGCCAAAGGAGGTATCCATGATCCGACCTCCCGGCTCCTCTTCCTTAACATCCCTGAGTAAATGGCTGGAAGGCACGAAGCAACAGCAGGCCTCTCTGGAGCTGTCCACCGCTTTCAGGAATCAACAGAAACATGGAGGGGAGGGCAGGAGGGGGAAGACAAGGGATGTTTGGACAAGCTCAGGCTACACTGTTACACCTCTAGCTCAGCTCCAATTGATCGTCTCACCTTGCTACAGTCCATATCTTAATGTCCTAGCGCTCTCTCTCTTTCTTTCTCTCCTCTCTCTGCTGGTTTCTGTGTAGGACCAGCTTGTTTGTGAACTACAATTTTCCCTTTTTACAAACAGAGCAACCAAGTGCCTTGGAAAATGTAACATTTCTCTAAATGGTAAAGTCAGTTTCCACCTTGATGTAGCAGGTGTACAGGAGCTTGATTAATGCCGCGGGGGGGGGGGGGGGGGGGGGACCTGTTACAAGACACGTCGTTAGAGCCCTTCAGCACTTCCGTTTAGCCCTCCGCGGTCTGCGTCGCTTGGGTGCACAGCAGGACGAATCGAGGGCTTGTTTTGACTGCGCCGCCTCCATACATCCCTCAGAAGTCGCTGTGCGTCTGTCAGATCAGGGAAGCAGATAGCGCTGCCGCACTCTGCCGAGGCGTGTCAGATATTTGCTCACCGAGCCAGAGCGCCCCGTGGCACTGTCAAGTGAAATTAGAAAAAATTAAGACATTCATCTGAAGGACAACCAATGGGAGCCCAAAGACAGCCAGGAGTGAGTGAGTGAGTGAGT